>NW_019213057.1:82468-125493 GCF_002532875.2 Varroa jacobsoni | reverse complement strand
GCATTAATTCGACTCGATTTCTTCTAAGTTCAAGAACGCGATACAACCGTTTTTATTTAATCATTATAGCATTTTCATGCGACATGTAAATGACTAGCAAGGTGATTTTTTAGGAAGCAGTTTGTCTATGAAAAAGGTATCTTTAAATAAATAAAACAGATAAACATTGATATATACCTTTTTGGTTAAACGTGAGATCTACATTTAAAGCAAGCCATAATGAAGATCCTGAACTTAGTACACTTCGGGATAGGTGAGTATTTTTATGAATGAAATGACTAACTTTTTTAAATTAATCGACAGATCTCGATTTTAAAGGAAACAGTGTCACCATTTTTTGCTTAAAGTCAAAATATCTATAAGTGATATGGACGTGAAAGAAAAAGAGCACATCAAGATTTAGAAAACGGTAATACTTTGAAAAAATTTAACATATACGAAACGAGTTCACATTAATAATTTGCGAACACGATAGTTGTTCCAAGAAACGATAATTTCAGAAGTTTCCCGTCGAATGCTTCTTTGCGTGATAAATGCGGGAAATAAGTTCTATACACCCAGGTCTTAGGATGGCTCCTTTAGTGTTTACATGAAATTGAAATAATGTGAAATTAGAATTATTGGAAAAAATTTGTGCAGTAGTAGGGTTGATCTGAAAAAAAAGACAAGTCTAAATTGTGTGTTTTTGTTTCACTTGTACACCTGTGGACATTTGCATAAGCCCTTTGTATATACAATATGCTGATACGGTATCTACGAAAATGCCGCCAACCATTGCTTATGTGAAACTTTCCGTCTAAGCAAGGAGCTGCCATTTAGTCAGGAGAACTAATTCGGAAATTAAGTTGTCACAAAAAGCTAGCCTATCTGGGCCGGCATAACCCGACGCCTGTTAATGGCGTCACCACTGCGTGTCGTCTTTTTTGCAGTAACAATGATTATCATCATAGGGATTGGATACTAACCACGTACCTTAAACAACGTGTGTAGGACCCTGTTTGATTGATGCTACACAGTAATCAATTGTGTGCTGATTAGTGAACCGAATTTCACTGAAAGATGTCAAAGGCCGCCGCTATCGTCGTCATTGCACACTTAACCGACATTATCATGGCTGCCACGAGCATTGTCGTACATGATAATGTTATTTAACTGTGTCATGAGAGCGAGAGTGGCGATGAGTTTCCGAATGCTATCATAACCGATAGAGAAGTGCTGCCGCCGTGTCCTTTTCCCACATTTGAGTGTGAAAACATCGGTTCAGGCATGAGAGCACAAGGGTTACTGGCACTCAGCTTGTCGTAAGCTTTCAATAGACACCTTGATCGACCCCCCAATATGGGCCCCTTTGTGGAAAAAAGAAACATCTATGAGTTCAAAAAAGAACATGTAGGACATATAAAACATACGAACATGTAGACAAACCCAGTTTCTACAACCTTAGCACATCTTAGCAAGTCTGTGTCCCATAAGAACACGAAAAATAAAAAAATGCGCCCCATTATCAAACAGACAGACCTGACTGGCGACCATAAACATATAGTGGAATAGTAGGTAGGGTAAGCCTCGTTGACCAATTTTATGTAATTCTTTTTTTGATTTGTATACCTGGGTGCATTTGTGAAGGACCTCTATAGAAATTCTCGGTGGGTGACATCAGGAGTATCCTATACGTACACCTCCATTTATAAAAGAAGATTCCATTTGGCCACTAAAACAAATTTGCCAAAATTTCCATAAAAGCTACCCCTGGCTCGTACGATGTCTGTTGCTGTGCGTTACGTCTCCTGTAGTAATAACAGTAACAATGTTGCTGGTAGTGATCACCATGATCGGACTATCAGCTGACAAATACTTACTCAAAGCGATTTGTCGCAGTTGTGGTAGAATTTGATGGTTGGACAACAATAATTCTACACGGATTAGCACCACCAAATTGTGAAGCAGGTTATGACGCATAGGACAATGCTCATGGATGTCATCACAATACTGCTGTCGAGCAACGGAGTCGGAATGAGGACACCGTCTACCAGCTAAAGAAGGAGACATGCTTGCTTACCTCTCTGTTTCCTGTAAGCATCCTCTTGCCAAAAACGGATACCAGTAAGCCAAAAAAACAAAGCCTAGATAAAGACTCGGAAGCAAAAGGTAACCTAAGTCAGTAGTTACATATGTTTGCACACTGATCTTCTACATATAAATCTTCTATAAAGGTGATTTCAACAACGGACTGCAGCAAGCAGGAAAAATAATTGTGAAAACCAGGTGCGGTTTGCTATCATACAGTAACGGCTTTAAGCGATTATATGTACCTTTTATTTCTTTATTTAATATTGCTATAAAACTAAGGAAACGTACATCTGGTGCGAGTTGTACTACGGAATACCGCTAAATCGTTGCTGAGCCCGCGCACTTCAGTGGTCGAAATATCATTTAACACTCTTGAAAGGACGAACAGGCCTGTTAATAATCACTCTGTCAATTTACTAGAATTAAACTACCTTGGCGAACCATTTCTAATACTGTAAACCACTTTCCAATTCCGCCTTGCAGTCCCAAAGTTAAACAATGTGAAATTCTGCGTGTTGAAGTATCAAGTACTCGTAATGCTGAGGCGCCTTTCGAAAACTGTATGCCAGTATTCATGACGTGACAACATCGATATATTTCATACATCGGCCAAGAAAAGAAGTTTTGTTTTCATCCGGCTTTCCAACTCACAAAACCCGCTGTGTGTGCTTTTCACTCTACAGATTAGCCGAACGCTGTGAAGTGGACTTACCAATGGAAGCTCTACGGAAGTTGAAAAAAAACGCGGAAAAGTATCCTGTTAGCCTTGCGAAAGGCCGCAGCGGGAAACATGACCAATCGCAGTAAAACGTTGAAGTTATCAAGCAATTAAAAATGTACGTGCCATCATAAATATGATTATTTATACAATAGAAAATGACTGTAATTGAACTCAAGAAGGCCTTCAACAACATGTTAATTCTGTGCGATACTCACCTTTTACGGTCTACGGTGCAGTTCTTCCCTTACTTTATCGTAGGCAAGTAGCAAGTACTATGATTTTGAAAACTCCACAAGAAGCGGCGAGATCAGAAACTATAAAAAGATAAAACTGATTTTTTTTTATATACTTTACAGGTCTGATATTTCGTAGATAAAGACGTAAGAGGGTTACGCAAGAATGTGCTGAACTCCAGTAAATGCAACGAATGAATATTAATAAAATAGCAGAATATTCATCCCCATTGAATCCTTCTGTGTCTGCAATTCGTAATTACTTCCATTTTTGACTTCTGGGAAGCCCAGGATAATAGCATTAAAATTTCGTTACTCCACAGTGCAACATGCAACTGATTGTACGATTGCTAAGGTGGCTTAAAGCCTCGCCAACAAAGAAAATAAAAAATGACTCGACCATATTTAGTTAGGTTAGACACCCATGCCAAAATGGCGGAACACGATCGTCTGTGTCTGTTCAGTAAATACAATTAATTCGCTTTCACTAATTTTTTGCATAGCTGTAGCTACTACCTTAATAAATTAAGACATTTTCTATCTGGACATATTTTTTTTTATTCTGTCATTATAGTCATATAATTATTATACAGTATGCTAGCAATCGGCATGCTATCTCACACGCATTGTCTCCCACTGTTACTGAATGTAATAGCGTTGGTGTGTCGGTACCTTATCATAGAAGAACTTAATAAATTATACAACGACTACAAAATACTAATGGTCCTTCGTTGCGTAACAGATTGGCATATCACGTACTCGAGCTTCGTTTAGCTTCTGTTTCATTTTCCCATTCAACTATTTAAGTACTATACTTCATTTTGGCAGGTTTTCGTGTGCACTGAAAATTGCTATGTTACATAAAATAGTCTACCTTTGAGGATGATTCTTTTCCAAAAATACTTCAGACTATACAAGCACTCTAAGAACACGTTTTTTAGCCACGTGACCTTGGTATAGAGGCTGTTTGATGCACAGAAAATATGGCCACTTGAAAGCGGTTAGCGGTTTTGTAGTGGCACACATTTCAAAACAGATAGTATCAGAGCAACACTATACGTTGCTGTTTTATGCGCCTAGTGTTATAACCATTGTCTTCCTTTATGGCTTGGAAGGCTACTTTAGCGTTTGCTGCACAGTGTTTATATGTTTCTTAGTTTTTTGGTCTTCAAATAATACGTGTCGAATACAACAGGTAATCAACATTTATAGCTATGTAGCATTACTATGAAGAATACGCTATCGAACAGCCGTACATGGAAGAAATCAATACAGCTTTGAATATAGAGAAGATTTGTTCATGAAACTCCAGCAAAATGGTGATTCTTCACTCAGTCATTCATTAAATCAAGACATTATACATACATTTTCATACAGTCTTCAGCAACCTTCTGAACAGTTTTCACTTGGCAAGCGTAAGCAATAATATTTGCTTGCCTGAGCTCATTAAGACCTTTCTTAGCGGATAGTTCGTAAACGCCCTTGCACTAAAGAACACGTGCGGTGCTACAGTATCATAGCGGAAGCACGAGGACAGACCTTCACGCCAAGACCCCACCGGAACCTAAATACGTATTAATCAGAGCTCTCATTTAGAGTTTATCTCCGTTGACGGCACATGCATATAATGTAGCAGCCTTGGAAATCCAATGGTCGAATAATATCGTATAAAATCCTTTTAATAAGTTTAAATAAAAAAAAATTAAATTAGATTTTAACTTGATCTTATGTAATTTGTAAGTCTTAGACGAAACCATCACAGCTCTCTGCACAATACTCATTCTAACTATCATTCACAACCTTTGAAAACACCCGCATCATTATCATCAGTGTATAATATAAACATTTACATTATAGCTGCAGCTATTACCTTCATTAGTGAGGAAGTATGATACATTTTTGGCGTAAGTTCTGTAACTGCTGCAGCAACAGTGATATTTGGTGATAGTTAACAAGGTTTTGCGATTCGTTCCAGAATCACTCGGATTATAAATTCTTCTGCTTTTTATTAGCCTCTTCATGATTTCTGAGTCAGAGACTGATAAGCAAATCCGATATTTGCCTCGGCGGTTTCTTGGGGGGAGGCATGCTTCTACGTTCTCTTGAAGTTAGCCGTGTAGTATTAACTGTGTTACCGCCGCCATGTACGTGTTGTGGAAGATGCTCTGTGAGGGTTTGATTGTCAGCACCTTATATCTACGAAAGCGGATTTTGGTTGGTCTTGCTATAAATATGTCTAGGTTTGGAGCAGACGAGGTGTCGAAGTGCGTACAGAAGCCCTTTGCGGAATTGGAAGTAGCAAAGTACGTCGAATAGGATGAGCAAGATGAATGTTAACAGTACTGCCAGTGCAATAATCACAGGTGTACTAATGATATGTGTGACGTTTCTAGCGCCATTATCACCGTTGTTAGGATAGGGCCCGATCATTCCTGGCGCTGGACCTGTGCGGAATACCAACTCGGCTGGCTCTCCGTAACCCAGCTCGTTATGTGCCTCGACCCGGACCCGGTAGAACATTTCTGGCCGGAGATCAAGAAGGTCCTTTGAAACCATACTTGCCCATGAGGTTACATGTTCACTTCGTCTTCGTCCTGTGTCTCTAAATTCAGTCGCGGAAACCTGCTCCACGAGTTGGTAGGACACAAGAAAGTGGTCTATCGGTTTCCCGTTACTAAGGGGCATAGTCCATTCGATATGCACACGACTGGGGTGCACGTCCGCATGGGGAGGACTAATAAATATCGGTGGGTCAGGGACTGCTTCGACCGTTGTATCAATCTGCAGCGGCTCGGAATGTGGTCCTTCGCCGACTTCGGAACGAGCGCTGAACGTGAAGAAATATTTTGTGCGTGGAATAAGTTGAGTGATCTTCCGAGGTTCGCCAATCATCTCAGCGAATTGCTCGATCTTGGCTTCATTTAGACTTTGGCCCTCACGCCAGTACTTAGTCAGGTACTGAAGGATAGGCATGCCGCCGTTATCCACAAGCCGATTAAATTCGAACGTAACGGTTGTCGCAGTCACTCGGAGGACTTTTGGTTGGCTTGGCGCGTTTGGTCGGCGGGCTTCGCGAATTGTGAAAACTAAACTACGTTCTCCAAGATTGTTTAATGCTACACACACAAAGTCTTGGCTAAAACGAGGAGCTTGGTCGGTGACGGTGAGCACAGACATGCCAACGCTGTTATCCACTGAGTATAGCATTTTATCGTTGAGCAAATTTCCATGCAAATCCTTCCATTGAACGGTGGCGTTTGGAATAGCCTGAATATGGCACGTCAGCATTGCCGGCCGACTGCCCCACGTAAATACAGGGTTTTTTTTTGCCGTTAAAAGCGGCGCATAATTAACGTCCAGTTTACCGGTTCGTTCCACACGATTCACACGGTTCTCAGCTGAACAGTAATATAAGCCGGAGTGATCTTGTCGCACCGGGAAGATAGTTGCGATGAGCGTTGTTACATAACCGGTGGTTAGGTTTTTCAAACTAATAACGCCGCCTCCGTCGTCATTGCTGTGGCCTAGAGAAATAAGTGCCTGTTCTTTGCGAATGTGAACTTCCGGTATAGGTTTGCCTTCAGCCTGACACTCCAGAGCCACCTCACCGTCCTCGTTGACAGTTTTGTTCTGAAACTCAATTATCTTTGATGGGATGATTACTTCGACTTGCGTGTCTCGCACGGCCTTTCCTCCTGCGTTAACCGCATGACATGTATATACGCCTTCATATTCTCTTGATGTCTGAATAAACTCCAGTATGCAACTTTGCGGTGTAACTCGAAAACCGCCTACATCGGATAAGTTTCGGCCCTTAAAATCTGTCCAGTAGCAAAGAGGTGGCGGAATCCCAGTCGCAGCACAAACAGCCATTCCTGAGCTTCCTTCAATAATATCGGTTACGTTTTTCAGTTCAATGATGTTTGGTGGGGTAATCACATTGACAGTTATAAACTCTCTCTTGATTTTTCCCGTTGCTTCAACCATGGCCGTTACTCGATATCGGCCGGCATCGGTAGCCATGACGTGGCGAATATTTAGGCTACTTCCTACGATAGTGAACCTCTCCGAGGAAAGTTGAATACCTCTCTGGTTATCCCACAGTACGCGCGGCACAGGATTTCCATGAACTTGACAACGAACGGTACCTTTCAGAATAAAATGGGAGAAAATACAAGTGTTAAATTCTTATTAAATATCGAATTTTAAATTTAATAAGATGTGTCGGAATTCAAAAAATGATACCACTTAATCGTCTCCCTTCCGCTTTCCATCGCCATTTAAGCGTTTTTCCTTTCTTATATTTACCGTGCACAATTCACTCAAAATTTCTTTTGAAAACACCACTTACTGGCCGAAAGTCATTTCTACACGACGTTTTTGTCGTGCCTGTTCCCTGCTGGTTGCTAGTTATACCTTACTGACTATGTACAAACTATAGCCATCAACGTCTTGCTTTTTTTATCTTCGTAGCCAGATTGTGTGGTATGACCGGAACACGATCACAATTCTCCGACGTCATCGCTTTTAACTCTAGTGAAATATATGTTATGTATTTCATTGCTGGTGAATGTGAATAGGCGTTGTGCACCACTACATTTGTAAGTTAGAGAGAATTGGACCTGCATCCTGGGGGCGAATGAACCTGGGAGGGATAAACCTGGGAGGGTTTGCCTGGCTGCCGTTTTGTGTAGGACTGGACTTCGTGGCAATAATACGGTTTCAGAATAGCCTATGTAAGATGGTAACACGCTTCTCCGATCTCGGTAGTACAGGTTGCTTCAGGCACCGTTAAACGTCTCACGACGGACCATTCGACCATTACATCTATAACCTATGTTAAGAGAGTCTCACTGGATAAATGGCAAACTGAATAACTCTGACTAGTGTGCATTTTAGGGAAACTGTTCTTTTGAAGGATCCCTTAGAGTTCACACGAACAGCCATGTTGGTACTAGAAGTGCGAGTCGACCCTATTATAAGCTCTTACGTTAGGTATTTGCATTAATTTTGAGTGATCATTTATTTTAATTGACACGTCAAGCATGTTATTGTCAGGTGTTTTTAATACATTTTGAAGTATAAACGTTTTTCAATGTTACCTGCATATGTTTTTGGAGAAAGCGAATACAAACAGAAATCAGTAAGGCCAATAACACTGAGTGAAGAAGCGTGCTGCTATAGCTGCTTTCCGGCTGCTTTCAGACTCTTGTCATAAACCTGTTATATGTATATATTTTTCGGATATTGGCCTTATCAGCAACAGCTCTGGCTAGAACTACCTTTTTGAATTATATGACCTACTTTGCTTCTCTGTGGTGACAAACACACAAGTCATGAATGAGATGAACTTACCAACCTTAGGAAAAAAAATGCGTTTATCATGAGACTCTTCCATCAAAATAAAAAACTTCTACCAGATCAGAAAGAATAAGTTACGGCTTCGACGAAAAATACTTTTAAAGGTTTTGTTTTTAAAACAAATGCTTAAAAATGAGATTGGAAGAAAAGACAATAATCGGTCAAAGGTAGTACAACTCCCTAATAAATAAAACTCTCTCAATAGCTAGTACTTCGGGCTTCGACGGGTGCAACGTAAACTTTGCTACAATAATTAAATTAAAAAAATTGACGCAAAAGTCAAATAAATGATGCAAAAAAATTCAAACGGATCCTTAGCTCCCGACCTAGTGTAATACATGATATCATTTTGTGAGCATTTGTAATTCGATGTTCCGATATACCGATGATGAATACCTCTGGCACAGCGACATCTATCTTATCCTAATCTTGGCTTCAACTAAGTTCGTCATAGATGGCTCAACGAGATACGTTACCATCACGTCCGAGGACTAGATCTTGGGTAGTTGGACAGTTGTCAAAGGTGATGTCATGGAAAAAACTGATTTTCACAGGCACTTGCAGCGAAGATGTTCCTCCGTAAAGGGCCTTGCACGTGTACCGGCCTGAGTTTTCAGGTGTCGGTGAGTCGAAGTTTAGTGCCAGTCCATTTTCCGATTCAAACGCGTATATCGTTGCAGTGTTATTACGAGTGATTTCGAGACCCTATGGTGACGTCAGAAGTGAGAATTTCAATCAATTTTCATGCTTCGTAAATGGGTGTGTTTAGGAAAGTTTGTGGGCAGTCATTTTTTGAAAGTGAGCGTAAGATATTTCGCTTTTTTACTCCACATATATTTCGCCTAGCTGGCCTGATGGCGTTTCGGAGTTCCGCAGAGTATCGAACTAAACTCAACCAGAATGAGCTTAAGAACTACGCTGTCAGATATGACGCTCATTTACAATTAGGAGAGACAGACATTCCGTTAGACAAAAAAAGATAAGTTTATGGGTGACATAAGTTCTGCTTTAATTGCCAATATCGTGTATATATAAAGGGCTGTATAAACCATTTGAACGACGCTAGACCTGAGGACTAATCCATTTGAAATCAGAGTATCGTCCATTTCCAGAGCCTTTGTTGCAAAACACGGCGAAAATCGCACCTGCTGGCTGATTTTGTATCGGTTGATCGGGTGACAGATATAATCCTTCTGGAGGAAATTCCGCTTCGTCATACTATTATCAACAAAAACAACACCATATTAATGTTTATTAATTGATGCATTCTCACACATAAACGACGGATAGTTCATCTTCGCGTGAAATGTCAACATCTATATTTCACTGGAATATTGAATATCTTAGAGATAATTGCATATCTAGTTTTTTTTAGTAAGTCTTCCTGGAATATGCCTAACCTGACCCCTTGCAAAATAGTCAGTCAATATAAATGAAACGGCGGTAATTAGAGCTATTATCGGTCGGCGAGGCCACATTGCCAGGCGGCGCGAGCTGTTCAGAAGTCGTTTACACACTGCCACCCGAAATACCTGAAAGGACAATGGAAATCAACGGGATACGTTATTATATGGCTTTTGATAACGTCCCATATTCAATCAGTACTATACTAGATGTCGACAGGTCAATATTTGGCGTGTACATCTTCACTCCTCTACAGAGTCGCTGTTACGTTGATACGAGCAGGTCGAGAAAGCAAACATTTTTGCCCACATTATTTACGAGCACAACGATTATACCTTCTTTCTTGGTCTTTCCGGTTTTCATCCAACCAAATATCGGGGGAAAGGAGCACTGCGCATCTAAACACGAACTCATAGCCTCATGATACATAATAATGGGCCAGCAATCTGGAGACACATCAGTGTCAAAAATACTCATAGCTGGAAAGCTGTTGACCGCTATTGTGGAAAAACGCCGCCTCTGAGAAATAGTGCAACTCAGACAGCTTTATTACATGCCCTAGCCGCAGATGAATTCTTAAGGATATATAGAATACTTGCGGCTATACATGATCTTAGGCCTTTTAAACCGGTCAGTGACCTTGGAATAGTTTCGGGAAGGACGGCAGGCAGACAGGCAGACAGACATGCTCTCACTAAAAATGTGCATTATCCACAGCCGGACAGATGCTGCCCCTATTAACACCATTGACAGATGTTTAATTTTGATACTGGCTCTTTCGAAATCGTGCGGACACCGCTACGTACATCGACATACATAAATAGCACAAAAGGCAATACATTCGTAACGAATAGTAATAAGACTGTTATATACACGGACAGCCAGCAGAAGTTTAGACCAGTGTATAGCTATTACGGGACTTAGAACTTTGCATCTTCTTGTACTATAATCGCCGCTGTAGACTGATTTAACCATAATAGCCAACAATGCATTAGGCTGTTTACAACACGTTGGAGGACATTCTCTACTACCTTTTCTACATATTCTACCCGCAGCTTTACTGTGTAGTAGTGCTAAAATGTTATTTCTGTCGTCATCTGTGGTATCACCCCAATGATGGCAGTGATGATGACTTCTCTTATAAGAGACAACACTGCAGACGTATATATGTTACCTTAGGTCAATATTAGTGAAACAAGTCTTATATTCGAAGAATTATAAGAAATATGTACAATGAGTCACCAATGCTTATAAGCATTGATTGATGGAAGTAGTATATCAGTTAGCACGCTATGTTTTTTTGTCTGCATGCATATGAGATGCATATGTCTTAACAAGAAATATCAGATGTCCCGCAGTTGGGTTACTAACGATAAACTACCGCTGCATTAAAATTCCGATTTTAGTTTCTTGCTCTTTACCCCATTGGTCGGAAACATCTACGGCAATTAGCATTGCCAGTGACTCTAGCTGTTCTTCCCAGTTACGATTGTCATTGCAGCTATTTTATTGTATAGCATTGTATTGAGTGCCTCCGCTTCGGTTCACTTCCGTAGTTTCTTCGGATATTAAGTTACAGCATCGGCACAGTAATAGCTATATTACCATTTTGCTATTCAGAAGGAGTAACTCTATTGATTACCTCCGTTGCTAATCGGAATGCTTTGTCCTGGTGCAGGCCTCGGTGTAGCTGTCTAACATTGCTTTAGCTTAGCGTACTGACAGTATGCAACTGGCACATAGAGTCGCATATTGTCTGTAGTGTTTGAGCGGTAAAGGTTTTTTTGGCCTACCTTTAGGTGCCTGAAGTGCTATGTCACACCTTTTGGCTGCTGGGGCTCTTAAGACACTGAGACTGGAGGAAGGAGCCATGAGCCTCAGCTTCTTCGTACCTTCCACCAAATGGGCAATGACAGGTGGAGGCAGTTCGGCTTACCTAATGTTGCGTGCAGCAATGCAGCAGCAGCAGCAGCTGCAGTAGCAGAGCTTTCCGGGCATATCACACGACACGGACAAAGGGAACGCTAGGCCAAACACCACAATCTCAGGCAGAGAACAGCAATGGAATTGCCATTCGAATAGCCGGTTATGTTAAACCGACTTCTGAAGGCCAACATTCTTTGCTCCACTAGTAACTTACAATATAGAACTGTAGGTGAATCGTTTTATTATTGCATAAGAAGATTGTGAAACTTTTAGAAATATTATAGCAAAAAAGCTCCGCAGCTGATCGTCGTGATTTTCTTACTACTACTCTTATAGTTGATCAAAAGAAAGGACACGGCACGAAATCAAAGCAGGTAAATTGCTACTAAAGATAACCATAACTTGAGAGACTGACTGAAGTGACCAATCAAACTATACGTTTCCTAGAAAAACGAAAGTTATCAGAATTTATCTGTATATATGTCGATGATATGCATATATTGTCGGTACACCCACGTAACATGAGAGTATCCTATAGTTTCAGAATTTTTCGATACGCAATTACAATAGGACAGATTCGAAAAATGGCAAATGCAAAGCAAGATTTAGTTGGAAATAAACACCGATGGCACAATGTTCAGAAAAATAATTATCCCAACCGAAAAAATAGTTCAGCTATCAGATACTAGAGAGCTATGCCTACGAATTTGGTACTTGAATATTTGACAAAGCTCGTAGCCAAATGCTTAATGAAACGTAAAACAGATCAAAGACAGTAGCATAATCGGCGCTAGCATGCAATTCAACGGGAAACTTCCCCGATAGGTGGCGTTATCAAGTGGAATTGGTTATACCGCTATTCGGAAAGAAGGCAAAAATTATTTTTAAAACAAGTTTTTAAGACAAGTTTAAAACAAGTTTTTTTTAAACAAAATTTTTAAGACGGTTAACTATACTTAAAGTGAAGTTTTAAAAGCCTCTGCTAATCCTGTAGCGCTGTTGACGTAATACTGCGTTTAGACTACAATCAGTTGTTGATTATAGTTGGCTATCGATCTATATCGTCGTACACATGTTCACAAATATTAAGTGCTGGTAGAAAGATACTGTTTGCTCTCTTCATTCAGCCAGTCTTGAAACGCGTAGATCTAAAAAAATGTGTTGTCACACAAAAGCAAATGGCAGCCTTCATCCATCACCATATTAATAATATTTCTATAATTATTACTTTAAAAGAATTCAATGAAGCGGGATAGTCTGTCACAAAGAGGAGCCGTGCGGTTCCGATTAGTCGCACCATAGTACCTATAGTATTGACGCGCAGTGACTAGGGGTAGCAGTCGTGAAGCTTCAAAGTCTTCCGTTCGTTTGTTAATTCGTGACGGAATTGAAAAAGGAAAACATCTTTTTTTTCCCGGCAGCAGCTTTCGTTAGAAGGCAGCTGATTTTCATTCGGTTTTTATTCTCACCATTAAGCGGGTGAAAAAAAAAAACGTAGAAGTAGAAGATAAACGAGGAGTTGAAGAAAGCTGAAAATATGAATTGTGGAAGGGGTATGGAAAAAAATGAATAAGAACTTAGAAGCAACAGCTTTTATCATTACCAACTTTTCATTGTCGCGAAAAAAAAACTCGGCCACTCGAGTCATATAATTCGTGCTTTGACAGCAAAAGCTCCGACGAATTCAGTTTTCATTTTTGGCCCAACACAGTTCTCGAGCCGTACTGGTATTATTAATATATCACCACCGGACGTATAAGTACTACCAAAAAAATGACTCCGTGAAGTAATGAAAAAGCTATTGTGATTCATTCAGTCGTATGGAAATGCTGTGGTTGATTGATGAACATGCCACCACCACCGCCATTGCAGCTGTCGACATCTTCGTGAGCTCACACGATGACGGCATGATTGACGACACCCGAAGACGGGTGCTTAGGTGTGCGGGAAGTGGGGGGCGGCAAAAAAGAGGAGGTGGGGCCAAGCGGTGAACACACATTTACCGTTAACGGTAATAACATCATGATAATACACATTTCCACTATTAGTAGATGTAGATGCTACTGTGGCTGCAGCTAGTGATGATGATGATGATCATGGCCTTTCTGATGGAAAGAAGGAACTAAATATAAGCATACTATAAAATACAAACCGATAAGATCAACGCTGAGCGAGAGAGAGGAAGCATTTACAAAACTGCTGACTGCGATTTGACTTTGACCGCGCAACATAAAATGTGGGAGTGAACATCGTTCGCGGGACTGACGTTCGAAGAACTGACACAAAGAGGAAACGCCAGAAATCATAAAAGAAAAATCAACGTAACACTTTCCTACTAGCGCATAGCTATCTTCCACAAATGGAAACATTCATTGATAAGCATAAAGTTTCGACGGCGATAGGCTTTGGCCCGAAACTGCTGGGTATCGTATCCATAAAGAAATACCTCGATGAGATATCGAAACACACACCCATAAACTTTATTTGGCGCAAAAGGTCTACTGAAAAGAGAAGGTAGGGAACCTAGACTCAAAAATAAAAGAGATGACGGCAACAACAACAACAACGATTTAGTGTAGTCCACCTTTAAATTAACATACATTGTTTTGAGTTGTTGCTGATCGTCACATTTCAAGATCAATCTAGATGAAGAAAAATAAATACTAGCAAAGAAGCTAGTATTTATTTTTACACCAACCATGTTAAACGTCTTGTATTTGATCTTATACTTCCTATAATCCATTAATCATCAATGTTCATTATTTTTGTGAGTCTATTTATTGAGAGCCTGCGGTAAGCTCGTTTTAGTCTGCTAGTTGTATACAAACGAATACGCCGAAGATAAACATATGAAGATATATCGATGACTAATTGGTAAAGGTTACTTTTAGCTTGTATTAGTTCACTCATTTTCAATCATTAATCAAATTTAGTTATGGTAGAGATAAATCCATTGCAACTTGCCAAACCCAATTCAACCATTGCCCATGGCCCGACTGACCCACCTTTTTCTGTTTGTTTATACTGATAGCATAGAGAACGGTCCACTGAACTGGTTTACGAACTCGTAAAAGTGCTACATCTTCGATGATCCTGTATGCATAATGTCGTCGGTATACGAAATAGGTCATAACGGTCTAAACATAAAGCCGTGTATCCTTATTCTATTATATCTGTCTGTCAGAGTATCTGTTTACGCTCTGACTTTTATGTGCTATAATTATCAAGGCTCAAATCTCTGTTTCAGATGAACTAAAAGCCACTGCCTCTGGGTTATCATCGAGCGGCTGATAACTGCTCTCGATTGAATGACTGGCCCAACAAATGAGAAGTCAAAAGGAAATATAAGCAATGTTAACATCGTCCAATAGAGTCAAACCGATCATAGACAGTAGACACATGATAATCCTAACGACCATGATAAAAAATTGAATCAGAATTTGTGCGCATGTCGATAAGTACTTTCTACGTAAAGACGCAACGAGCTATCATTGCTTTTTATTATAAAGAATTCGGCAATAGCCGGTAGACCGCTACGTCAATAGGAGGCGTCTGCCGTTACGTAATATACACAAATAAAATGGTGCAACGCTAATAATTACTGCTTCCTATTCTTACTTAGCATTGGCCGCTAAAATGATTAGAAAAATATCGAAATTCAGCCATTTAGATATATTTTACTACACGGGAGCCGCGCATCGAAGTTTCAATAAACGTACTACTAGTGTCGAAAAATTGCGGAATAGTTACGTCTTTTAAAAATTACCGGAGTCATCAAATAGCGATATAAAGCTTATTGGTGCTCTCCAACTTTAACCCGTCTAAGCTAACCGCCGTTAGCTTAGAAAATAAGAATGGTCAGTGTCTGAGTATAGACGGGTATGATACTAATGATTAATAATAGCGACTGAAAGTGGGACTATTATGTTATTCTCAAGTCCTAAAACCGTGTCCAGTAGCCCATTATAGCGCGCCAAAAAGTCCTGCTTGACGAGCCCTTTTTGATTCAAAGGCAATTTGTCCACCTTAGCGAAAGTAACTCCCGCGTTGCAACGTCGGCGCAAAGAAGAATTATTGACATCGAGTGTAACAAAATGAAAGCCATGTTGGCTTTATCAAAGATTCTCTAAACCGTTATACAATGTATAACTAATATAGTATAATAGACGACACCAATAGGTTACGCTCTACCTAGAAGAAACTTCCATGCATGCATACGCCTTTACCTCTACAGAGGGCAGAGTTACCATGTTAAATGGTATACATATATACGAAAACATAGAAATTTTGTAAATTATTCCTTGGGCTACGCCACCCTAAAAGAGCAAACACTAAGTAATTTCGGGAAAGCTCAGTATCATTGCCGACAGCCAAATGCAAGAATGAGTGAATGGCGGTTTATAAAATTTAAATCAGTCAAAGACAAAATTAATCGTTGTAGAGCACGAATCACCGCAGTTTTCAAGATCAAAGTGAAAAGCTCTTTTTTTTTTTCTTCTAATTAAATTAATAACAATAATATTTTAATTTTACAACAGCTCATGAATTTCGTACATCTTAAAAAATTCTCTCAACCATTTTTGCGCGCTTTACGGGCTCATCTTTTTTAAGTAAAACTTCAGAGTTACAACTCAAAAACTCTTATCGACCTATCACTAACAACATCAAGCGGATTCGCAATGTAACTGAAGGTATCTGATCCTTTAGTTTATGACACGTTTCATGACAATATTTAACATGTCAGTAAGAGTACATTACAGTACAGTAAAAAAAACATTAGGGTATGCGCTTACGTTTTAATTATAATAAAGCTTGGCAAATTTTTATTAATACCTTTGTTTGCGATTCAGTATAGTGTGGTTCCATATCAACATAGTCTTGAAGGCGTGGACTGTTACGTTGGGAATATTTGCTAACAGATATTTGCCGAAAAATTGACGGCTGACGAAGAAAGAGCCTTCGTCTTTCTTTATTCTCTGCCTAAAAGCCTCTATTTCAAACGATTCTCTCGATCGACCACTCGAACGGGTTGTTCCTGTTTCCGCCTCACCTTTCTCTCCTCAGTGCGAGAGGTGTGTGAGTAAACTGTCACGATTGACAACTTAATTACATGGCTGAAGCCGCTGGCTGTTTTATAGTGATGGATTTAGCTACGTGTGTCGTTAAAGGCCTACAACGGTTTAGTCGGTTCACTTGGGTGAACTACAAGTCAATCTTGGAACGCTGATTGATATCTCGCAAGTGTTCTCTGCTTCCATTACCGAGGGAAAGTAAAATCGAATATATAAATGAATCGGACTTATTTCCAAATTTTCACTGCGATCAAGGCGTTTGTGGTTTCGATGGTACGCTAAACAAATCGCGCGTAATAATCAGATTCTTTCCCAGAAGTTCTACTTCGGTACCCTAAATAATCCTAAGAGGAAAAGTTAAACCAATAATACGTAACGCTTTCAAAAAGTTCAATTAATATGGATTAATTATGCGTCGGACAATTATTTTTGTACTACGCTAGACATACATCTTTCAGGATAGGTACAGTACCTTTTTTCAACTATTTCGTTTAGACATCTGTGAAGCGCCCATATACTAATAACAGGTTCCATAAGCCTAACTCATTTACCTCAAGGAAAAAACTAAGTTGTAGAAGAAAGAACGTTTTCCTTGAAATCAACAACAGGTTCCGTAGTTCTTGTGGCACTTGGGTTCGTTCTTGCACCATTATTCCTCTGAAAAAAATTGACTTTTGAAATTCCAGAAAGAAAGCATTACATCTAACTAACTAATTAAAGTAACATTCTGACAGTTTCTTCTTTTTGTTATTATACGACGTAACATGTTCGAAAATAATTATTTAATTGTTAGTTTAGTTGAATTGTGGTCAAGGAGAAAACAATGACAAAGGATTTACTGGTGCGTATTGCATGTAGAAGTACGTAGGCATAGATTTGTTTTCGTTTATCAAGTTCGTAGAACTTACATATTATTATATAATAGTATTATCAATTAGTTTTAGCCTCATGGACGCTGAAGAAGTTCGACGAATACTTGGTTCATTGACGCTGCCTTGTTAGGACAGCTAGAATCGACAACGCATTTAAAATAAGTAAGACTGATTGAACACCAGAGCATTGTCGCCGATATGGAATATAAATGCGGTAGCTTTTCTTTTATGCATCAAGATATTAATCTAAATTGAGCAGGTACTCAAGATAGCTCAACGAAAACCATTCACATGTTTGCCCTTGTAAAAACCATTTTCTAGTGCGGGGTTAGTACAAATGTGCTCATTTATTTTTCCACTTTTAAGTCGACTTAACTAATTATAACATCTAGTACCATATTCGTTTTCGTAATACGTGCCTTACTTATATGAGAAGATTACTCTCTTGTTCCGATTAATTCAACGCCTACACATGATCATTATTATCCTTATAGACCGATAGGGGCATTATAGGCGTTAACTTTAAATTCGGATCAACCTGATTCTTTATCGCTTAATCTGCGGGTGCGTGCGTCTGCCCGACCTGTTTATTATACGTTAACTTGAACCATTTGTTGGCCACGTACGTTATTCTAGACGCCCTGGTCGCTTTCTTATACTGTTGACGCCGCTATCGCCCCTCCCACAATGTTCATCATCACCGTTATTATTGTTATTTGGATGGCCGACATGAAAGGCAGCGAGGAACAGTAACAACGAGGACAGCTATGATGACTGTAGTGATGGGGGTTTGTCGTCGAAAGGAGCCCCTCATCACGGTTGCTGCTACTAACATCAACTGCCGCGGAAACACAACCATTATCGCTATCACCAACCATATTTAAATGAATGGAAAATAGAAAAGGGGGAAGAAGAAAAGTAGATGTAAATAGCAAGTGATTGAATAGTACTACTAACTGTAAGCGGATAGTCGTGCAGACTATGCGACCGCTGATAGGAAGGTCGGTCTGACTACTGAATGAAGTCCTTTGAGGGTCATCATGCCCATTATCGTCGTCATGATAATGCTGATCGTGAGGAAAAGAAAAAAGGACGAGGACGGTGACCCTACACTTAGCTAACGGTAATAATAACAATGAGACGAAGCAGTAGCTGAGGGTTGACCGCTAAACGGGCTTTGCAAGTCCAGCTAAAATGGTGACAACAATAGCGACAATGGCGCCACGAACGGCCGTAACAATCGCAATGATGCCTGGCCATTGTTAGGCGCGGGAACGGGAGTATCCGACGGTCCATCCGTCATTCTATGGTTAGTCTATCCTTTCTCGTTTGGTCTGCTATGGCCAATGGGAAAACAAGAGCTGTAAAGATATGACTGCTGCTGTTAAGAATCACGATATTGACAATTATTATCGATGACATTTGCTATCTTAAATTAAATATTCTTTTAATTAGTCATAGTATCGACGAAATTGTGTTAGTGTTACAGAAGTGGACTAGTTTATGTCGCGTCCTATTTTACTTGTCTCAATCGCTGCAATAATAGCATTCTAAAAAATTGCGCGACAGCATTTTTTTCGTATTTGGTAACTAGATGTTGGAAAATCTGGATTTGAAAAACACTGCTTGAGAATATTATACGATTTAAAAACGGATATCATCATAAAAATACACTGCCAGAGGTGAGTTCGTGTCGTATGAGGCTACACAAATGCTTATTATTATTATTCATTTAAACGGAGTGCTATATGTTGCAGCAGTTGGCACCAGACTGTCTCTACATTGCTATTTCGCATACACAGATGACCTAAAAATACACGTACCTTCCTGGTTACCTTATACAGTTAATATAAGGCGGCAACGTTAGTTTGTACATGTCGTTAACGTACGCATAATGATCTATCTTTGCAACGTACACAGTCTTTTCGTAGTTTTGGCGGAATATTTTTTACGTGGGTAAATTCAGTGTTCAGGCTTCGTTATTGTCTGCGTTTTGACACATTTGCAACCATTCTGCCTTCCAAACATCTTCATCCAAAGCATCCGTGTCACAATATTCACGACGAGGTTTCCACGCGAGTTCTTACAGAGATCATATCAATCCCCTAAATAGTGTGTATTATCAGAGTATAAGTTACTGCTAAACAGGGCTCTGTAATGGTGATTGCAAGTGGCCGTTAGAAACGTTATCTTCAGCGAAACTTCTGCGGTATTAACATAACGCAGATCACTTCGTTGTTGCTATTGCGATGATTGTATACATCTTCAACGTTGTGCACGCAATTTGTGTTTGATGACAGCCAGCCATGTTTGTGATGGCGACCTACATACCCACACAAATATAACGCTGTACTTTGTAATAA
Organism: Varroa jacobsoni; assembly: GCF_002532875.2. Classification (NCBI taxonomy): domain Eukaryota; kingdom Metazoa; phylum Arthropoda; class Arachnida; order Mesostigmata; family Varroidae; genus Varroa; species Varroa jacobsoni. Next base: position 105,471 of record NW_019213057.1, on the reverse strand, counting down.
TATTGTCCATTGTCTCTGTTACACTGAGTTGAAAGGTCGCTAAGAAGAAACATGGACGAAGCCGCAACGGCATCCTGACCAATACACACACTTACGAATGGTGAGAAAACGAAACACTCGTCCCATTATCTTCCGATGATGAATAGCTTTCTAGTAATTACCATAGCATTGAAAATATCGTAGGAAAAAGCTAAACTTGACATCAGATGTCCTCTTCTTCGCATGAGCTTGCGGCAAAGTGGATACAAAGCATTACGTTAGAGTAACGAAAAATCTGCCCCAGCGAGAGCAATTGGTCGCATTGGTGAAACAGGGCTCTCGTCCGTGCAAGCGAATACCTTCCGCGTCACCGTAGCGCTTTTAATCGACGTTAGCAACGATTTCGTTTTTACGCTGGCTATTGAGCAGCAATAGAGCAGAACCACTAGGTTAACGTATAAGGCGACACGAAAGTACTTCTTAAACGTAATAAATCACATATTCTAGTATAAAAATGACTGGTTCTTCTAGCCAACGACGAGGTTAAACCGTGTCATTACCGGCTTGGCTTTTTAGTGTTTACCTTTGTGAATCGCCCGCTGATTATTACAACAATCGACAGCCTTATATTATCAGATTGATTTTGTGTCACTCGGCCATCTTTGTAGCTTAACTAGTGCTTACTCTTAACCACCTCGTTATTCCGAGAACTTGTTCACTCTGCAAGCCGACAAAGGATTTTTCGTATATCGCCTTGCTTGAAGATAAACGTGCTTTTCAAACATAGAATAAAATTAGGTCTATAAGAAACACATATACACTTGTAGGAAATAGTAACTAAATTTTACCGGCTCATCTCCTCGGTACAATATTTTTTGTTAATGTTCAAATAAGTATAATGTTGGAGCTGAGCAAGAATCTATCCACTGCATAGCCATAGACGTAATGGGACGTTTCGATTTATTCCAATATTTGCACCGCTTAATTTCGACATTTATCGCTCTCACGGATAGCGTTACTTCGAGAAACCTCACTCGGCTTTACTTTGCTGGGCTCGTAATGGGACATTAAATGGCGCGCTATTCAAAAATAATCATAATAACTAATTAACTGCAGTCGATCCGAAACGCGCAACAAATGGCTAGGATCGTGTTTTAGCTTTTTGAGACGATACCTATTTTATCGCATGGATTACTATTTCTTCTAAAAAATATTAAAAGCAAATAAATCTGAAAAGAAATGTATACATGTTGCAGGCCTGCTTGAGGGATACAAACGTCCAACATATTTGAATTAATTACGTACTGGTTGATTCACTTCGAGAAAGAAGGCCAGTGTCAGATCTAGTAGTTCTTTTGAAGTTTTGCCTTCGAGATGGGTCCAGACATTTCAAGCGGGTCGAACATATCTAGGTGTCTAAGCTAGCTCTGTATATATACATATACAATATATTGATGAACAAAACAAAACAATGTAAAATTCATTCCGACCTTGAAATTTCCTGTAAAGAATAAACACTGTTTCGCTTAACCTTTAAAGTAGGCCTTCCCAGAAAAACAGATTTCCGAAGCCGGTCGTAATCTATGTCATAGTCAGAAGTGGGACCAGAACTTTTCGATTATATGTGCAAAACGCCTGCCGCCCGTTGAAAGATGACTTAAGTAACATACGTTGGTTTCGAATCGAAAGTAGCGTTTTGCAGGCGACTTAAAAATGCACGAATATGAGTACAACAACCGACGATGTTAAGGGCCCAATCGTCGAAGTCGTTTAAACCATAATTACTAAGAGATATACCTACTATTGTCATCGTATTATTCTCACAAGCTTTACTTTTACTGACAGCGCCTAAACGAAATAGATCTAGTCCAAGTTATGGAAAAGTAAAATATGAACAAAGTTGCTCCTCTTAATATTACGTAGTTTGCAGGAAACGAAGTATATCTATGGCGGTGCAAACATGTGCAGCATCAGAATGCAGAGTGACGGCGCTTAAGTTACTGGGCATTATCAGCGAATACATTTTAAAGAACAAAGACGATCTTCCCTGTTCATGTTGATCATTGCCTGGCGTATGCGAGAAGACAATAAAAACGCAACACTGCTTACGGCATCGTTAGTGCTTTGAAAATCACTTAAAGGCTTGACGTTGTTGGGCGCGATGAACACGCATCACGGCATTGTATGTACTTGAAAGTAAGAGAAGACTGTCGTACGGCAGATTATCACCGTGGGAAAAAAGCTATACCGGAATCCGCTACGGAGTAGGCGATCTGGAGGCAGAAAGGGAGAACAGGACAGAAAATCGGCCAATACGATCACAGCGACATGAACGACAACGCTACCGCTATAGACAGAAAGGAACAAACAAGCGCACGTCGTTGAACGACCTGTGTTGAATGAACGTGGAATCATATTATTGGTTAGATCGTTGGTACGCTGCTGATGATACAATGGCGCACGTCGAGTTTCCACCGATCTATACAAACGTGACATCTAGTGACTCAAAGAGGCAAGCTACACAGCTAGAGAGGAGTTTGTTGTTTCGTGGAAATGACCATTGAGGGTCATTCGTAGGAATTCTTTGCAAAGAATAATCAACACAGCCGATGGCAACAACCGTTGCTGGGATACCATCGAATAAGTTGTTGCAACATAGACAGTGGATAACGAGAATAGTAGCTACGACAAGACGCTAACGTTAACCGCGCCTCCTGTATCTCTGATAACTCATCAATAATCATCCCTGCCCCTCTAAGTGATGGACATTCACAGATGTTACATAAAAATGCTTTGGATATCCGAAGTCCGTACACTTGAGGGGTTGCACCATGCCATAGGTGGAACGGAGTGCGTGGGACCTGTCCTTCTCTGAATATATATATATATATATATATATTACTACAGTTACTATTACTGCTGTTGTCGATTGCAGAGTACAGCGGCCGTCATTTCCGTCATCTTCGCGTGCACGTTGGCCCTTACCTGCGGCACTGGGATGTAAACTAACATAATTCTTGTCGTGTGAAACTCGACGGCGAAACTGTATGGTCAGTTGTTCAGTTCTATGATGATAGCGAACAGATAGCTCATAGATCTCTATTGAGTAGATCATCAGTCAGTGTTATTTATACTAGTATAGTAGAAATCTCCGAAAATGCAGCCTTGCAACTCTTTGCTCATCTAGTGGAAAAACAAGGCTATTTCCGCTTGCCTGCAAATGGTAAGTTGTTGCCTAACTGGAATGGTGGAAGTGTCATTTCATCTCTCCATGTAAATATTGCTTTGTATACTGTACCTCCTTATTGTATAGTAAAACTTTACAACCATGAACAATTGTGATAAAAAAAAAACTACGTGCAATCAATGTTGAATCAATTGAACGTGTTGGTAACTTCAAGTGACCTACCGTGGGCACAAGATCCTTTTATCCAGTACGCAACACCCTCCTCGACCGGTAGATAATCATCTGCGGTTGGCTGCAATCGCAAACAAATTTACCGGTAGGATAATAATAACCCTGTAGTAAAGTAAGATAAACCTCGATATGTTTAAGTAAAATTACGAGCAATGCAAAGCGACTATGACCTAAAAATACATAAATCTCTGATTTCCTAACACGCTAGAAATTAGCGCTATTAGGCTGCAGATCTCTATCAATTGGTCCTCTAAATTAGTTAAAACAATTCCCTAATTCTTATGATTTGATTCTTCTTATTACGGCAACTGCTACCGCTCCATAATAATATAATGGCTGTAAACCTTTTCTATAAATACAATTTAGCGTAAATAAGTGGTTTATGTTTGTATCCGCAAACATGGCCTCAAAGTCTAACACCCATCAGAATGTATCAAACAAAGGATAAATACTCCAACTAGTAGCCATCTAAATTTACTAGCCCTGACTTGTGTTCGCCTTGGCAAGCGAAGTATTTAGATTGCTCAAATAAAAGTACTTTCAGCAAAAGGTTAACATTTAAAAACGCTCTTAGATGAAACCAAGTTTTTTTGCGGAAAATTATCGTTGACTTCGTGCACACTTAACAATGGACAGTTTCTTTTCCAAACAAGCAATAAGCGCTGTAAGAGAAGAAGTGATAGGTCGGTGGTTAGTTCGTTAATGTGGCCGCCGCCGCCGCCGGCTTTGTTATCATTTAGTCAAATATCGCAGGACACAACGCCGACGACGATGATAATGGTATTAAGGTTTCCGACCGTGCGACGGAAGATGCTTTGCGAGTGCATTGTACGTTATTTATAAAAATGATCATACAGCGTGACGCGGAGCTATCTTTTTTGCGGATCCAGCTTACATCGTCTTAGTTACGATTCTTTTAAAAATGTCAGCGGTCCATGAGCTAACTTAATTAGGCCACAGTAACAAGAATATTCAACGCCGTTAATGTTATCTATTTGCTCAGTTTTAGACTGGCTGTGGAATAATTTCTTACAGTTAAAAAAAATAAGGGCTTAAAAATTTCTGATGAGCTTGTCTCCTTGGTTGTGCCTGTCGTTTATGTCGACAGTCTGCTTTGTTCACATCAGCACATATCTTTGTCTCTGAATGGAGTACTTCAGCGAATTACTTCTATGAATTTTATCATTACCATAAAACTATATATACAGTTGTCTCTGCTTGTAGCACCTTACTTTCACAGCTGTGACTAGGGGAAAAATAATTGCGTCGTCTTTTGTGTGCTGTCCTGAATTACGTCGCACTAGAAACGAGTACGACAGTGCGTCCGGGTAGGTACGTTGCAGCAAGTAACCTATGTGCCACATTTTGTAACATATAACACTGAAGGAAGTCAATCAAGTCAAGACCGACAAAAGCCTTTGATAAAAATAATATTTGCTCGACATCTCGAGCATTAAAACCACGTATTCACTTAGTTATGCACGACGGAAATGATATGATCGAAACTTTTCTCCACGTTGGGTAAGCTTGCCTTAAGAAGCTACCGCTCGATTTCGTTTTTCTTTCATTGTAGCTGCAGGTAAGAAGAAGTTAACACGCCGTCTGGTGATAAACGCGATAACGAGTGCGGTTTGCGACAATGGTACACTATATTTTCAAGCGACATTTGTCCTTTATGAAAACCTAGTACTAAGATAGGGAATCGGCCGTGGTGACTCTTTGCAACTGTCGCACAGAATATAGACGACGCTTCTCTCCAACGCCAATAACGCTGAGACGGTTCATTAAGAAAGTCGAATAGGCTGGCAAATTCGCAAACGGAGTGAGGCCAGAGAGACCATAAACCACGCGAGCAAATTACAACAACGACGAATAGTCTGGATGACGATTTGACGACCTCAATATGACGACACGTCCAACAGTTTGGTCTATTGGCAAGTGCTCCGGGACCCAATTTGAAGCAATGTTTATCCGTACAAAGTCGACTCTATTATTGAAGATTCAGTGCTATTACAAGCGTCGTTTCTTCGCTGATCACATACTGAAGTGCGATGCATGCGCTATCAACTTTTTTTGATTACCATGAATATTACCTGAACAGCTAAATGAATAAACAAAATTGTCACACTTGGGATTAGATAGCTAGAGATTGAGTGTCACAGACCGCCTTAGTCATCAAAAGTCTTGCAGGGCCAAGGTACCTATGGACCGTTTCCGTTCGAAAATAAAAAAAAAAACTGAAAACCTTTTTGGCAATCGAAGAAAGGGTATTGGATGTAGGCAAATTTTTTTGTTCAAAAAATGGAAGAACTTGCCACGTTGTACAAGAAACGATCAATCTGCCTGAATCCATGTTCTTAAGTCAGCTGCCCTTGACGCACGATAGCGACATCCGAGTTTTCGTCCCGCTTTTGCAGTCTGACTCGTCTCCACTTCTTCTATATGGAAGGTGGAAGACATAAAATAATAGTTTCCACAATTCGACGCACAGGGGATTCGTGAAGTGATAGGTTGATGAAATTGATGCTAAACAACTGATTTAAAATTGTGAACGAATTATGTAAGCGATATCTATGAATGTGCGAATTAAGCCCCCAGAGGTGGGGTAACGTAAGGGTAGAAACGCGCGCACACGAGACTCGCCTTCGTTTTCAAATCCGAGAACACCGAATTCCCCCCACGATACCCATAGCTTATAATTAGATTACTTAAACAAAAGAAAGCCTGTTGTAAGGATCATTCGACATTTCTGCCAGTAGAAAATCGCAGTAGCGGCTCTTACTCTAATATTTCTGATGAGAATTATAAATGTGAGATTGAAAAACAAACTATTCAGTCGTGAATAGCACTCCTTCTAATGGCTTTCAGATGAGCTTGCTCCATATCGTAATTTCTTTTAAACTGTCTGTTGAGGCTACTCATACACAATCGAGTTCTTTTTTCGATTTCAAAGTTCGATTTTGAAAACATTTGTCCTTGTCAAAGTCACTTGCAGTAGGCCTATACTTGCATCCAGATATGTTGAGCTTTGTCTCTCTGAGAGATCGAAGCGCTCATAGGATCCAAACTTTAACCGTTTTATGGAGCTTGTTTGTCACTCTAAGTAAGTATCCTTACAGTTTGGTGGCTTTTGCAAAAAAAAAAAAAAAAAAAAAAATAAAAGTATTGCAGTGTAATATAGCACTTTAGCAAATTTTTATTTTTCTACCTTTACGATTACCTAAACACCCTCAGCGTAACGTATGTTGCTGCTAATCTTTGCGTGCCTTTAGGACACTATTACACAGGCGAAAATCCACAATACTATGAGTTGTAAAAAAAACAAGCTCCGAGTTCACCGCGCAGCGAAATCCATAAATGCCGTAAACGTTCGCTAGCTTTAACTATCTAGAAAGGCGTAAATAGTATTTATCAGTTCTTATTTCGATCAAAAAAAGCGTGTTTCATCTCTGTACTTTTCTGTCAAGGCTACCACAACAAAGCCGGCGAGATAAATTTACGTTCTAAAACGATGCAGAAGAAATCAGTGTAATAAATTCTCGAATATTATATTGTATCAAGGAAATTATCGGCGACACGTTACGTATATGTGCAGTAACAGGCAGAAAGAAAACCGCAATAAAAGTATTTTTATTAGTATTTTTGTCATGTTTAAAAGCAACGCAGCTATTTTAAATAAAAACGCGAGGGGAAAAACCATTTCTGGCTGTATACAGGTTCTCTTTGTGGACACGTGCCTATCATGACAAATATTCAAGCACTGTATTTTATAGGGCAATAATGCTCCGGTGATGGCCGAGGCGGTAGCGAAACTAATGTTATCCGCCAGTTTGGTATGATTCGCGTGTTTTTATCTGAACACGGGCGCAAAATGTCTTCCCGGAAGTATTTCTCACAACGAAGATATTAATAATAGAGTTTGGAAAAGAAGGATATTTACTATAAGAGACAAAACGCGTCTTTGTGCTACTAACGCCAATGGAGGAACACATATGGAGACCGTGTGACTATTAGGTCGAGCGCCCCCACCTTAGGACTTTCTTTATAGTTGCAGATTCCAAAGGATCCCAAAGCCGAACGCGATGAGGCGCTCTAGGTACTCAACGCACAGCCAAGAACTAAAAACTATTGTTGTATTAAAATGAAATAATCAACGTTTAAATCCTTATCACAGGAATAGCGAATTTTTTAAAAGCCGAACTTTATTTGTCTGAAAATTAGAAGAATGCAAGACATATAACACATATTGAAGATCAAATGGCTGTTTTATTGACATGAATTAAGAATCTTTAGCAACGGCACCTCGTAACATCATTAATTAGCTATTTAGACAAAATGCCACAATTTTTAAATATTAACAAATAAGAACAACAGCACGAACTGTATTTCCAATGGTTATTGGAGATCAAGCAAAGTATTACTCACGAAATCATGGAAAAATGCATTAGACTTCCAAACGTATTCCCGCTACAACGGTAACTATCATATGCGAAATACATTGAATAAATGTTTCGGGCCTTATGACCAATGCCACTGCTAACTAGCCACTGCTTCAGATGGCCGGCCCCTTCCAGCCTGGAACAAAACGAATCTGTGCCAGGCTTCGAACTTCGACCATTACGTGCTTCTATGTTTTGTGGATAAACACGTCACCACTATACTGTCACGGGGACGCCATGGTGTGCATTAACAGCATGTAATGAGTGCGACGTAATATAATGAAAACGTAAAGTTCAGTGATTGTTCATTAGTAAGTGATCGTAACACGCTTCTTCAGTTGCCTTCCACGCAAAAGTATAATAATAGCGCAGCACTATCAAACGCAAACAGGTATGCAAAAGGGAAGTAACCGAAAAAATGTCGATTCCAAGGAACTAACTACAGGAAGCCAAGGTGGAATTTAACAAAGCTCGACAGAATAGAAAATCAGTTGCGGCTGTTAGGATTATTGTTACTATTGTGTTAGCAGTGTCCTGCGAAGTGCCTTTGTTGCGTTTTTGCCAGCCTTCCCACGGTGCCACCACTTGTTTCGACTTTCTTACAGCTAGTACGGTATCTCCGCTGGCATCAACAGCATACGACGCCGACAACAACAACAAAAACGCTTACTGATTCCAATCATTGGTCTACTGTCTTACTATTGTAATTGTCATTCTTTGCCGAAGCTGGCTACAGTGGCAGTCGCTTGCTTTCCCACCATCATGGCTACGTAGCCATGCAAAGACAGAGTACTTCCCCGGAACGCGCTATACTGCTGCAGTATAATGGTAAAAAAGCATCAGCAGTCTGCTTTTTCTTATATAGACTCATCTTCAATCCGTGATGCTTCTCTTATTTTTGAAGCAATTGTGTATGCGGATGAACAGAAAATGGAAAAAAGGTCAACGACGTACTCGCGAAGACATTGCCACACATCTATGAGCGATCTCTAATTTGAATAGCCACTCGTTAGCGCGACTGTCTTAAGGCAGCTTGACATTTTCGGGACAGCTGATACCATGCCCCCATCGCAAGTCAGAAACTTTTCAGTTGGCGAAACGCTTCTTCGCAACAGTCCGTTACGCAAAACATGGCATGAGACCCCTACTCAAGGATCCGATTTGTAACTGTAGCCAGAAACTCTGATCGGCGGCTGAAATGAGCATAGTTAACACATCATCACAACGATATATAAGCTTAACGCTTTACAACAAGCGACATATGCTCTGTTTTAATGCTCGTAATTGCTCCCGTCAGGTGCAATTCAGGAGCAACAGTAGTAAACAGGCCGCATTCATGTTACCCAAAAATCAAGACAGCATTCAACAAGGTTTTGAACATGTAAAATATAATATAAATGCAGTAAATAATCAATACAGGAATTTTTCACTCCCACATTTATTATTAATTATTAAGGTAGAGCTTTTTTCCTTAGTTCAGTCACATATAAGGACGCTCGAAAGAACCATTCAGAAATTTATGTTAGATTCCCATCAATAGCCCTAGTTATTCTGATATGAGTGTGTACCCAATTATTAAATTACGTTTTTCACCGTTATAATTATAATATAATATAATATAACCGATAATGGTAAATATTGTCTATAGTAGTACTTGATGTATGTGAATTAGTTATAATGATAGCCATATTTACATTAAATGTTACTTCGGGGTATTCCCTTTTATCTAATAATTTGTCTTAGAACTGTTTTGTTCTGCAAGGACTCTTGTATGTCTTTAGTCCCTGCCGCAGTGGAACTTAAAAATTATTTTTAGGCTAGCAGATTAAAGTACGTACTTTAGGCCATTCCATCAGACGGTTGTACAAAGACAGTACACCACAACGTGTTTCTGGGACTTGAGGACGCCCATTAATCTATCACGGGAGCTCTACCAAGCTGGCTAGCTATTATAGATCGATCGATGTACCAAGCGCGCAATTATATGCAAAGGTATCGATATATTAGTGTCTCGAATATTTTATATATTACAAAAACATGCTGTATTTAGTTACTTGTGTATCCGTACGGCCGTCATACACTGCTCAGATAGCTGAAAGCCACAACAGAACCTTTCTTGAAGTAGAAGTGGAGAATACTTTCATTTTTGAGCCTAGGCTATCTCATATGCCTTTAGGAGCCAGGTAAACACGGGCCCATGGATTTTTATTACGCAGTAGATAAAAACAAAAAAAACGATAACATATAATATTGTAATGCTGCAATAAAAGCAACGTCATATCGTTATTGTGGTCTTATCTTCGGCCAAAAGCATGTAAAGTGTACATTTTTTTCTTGCAGCTTTGACCTGTATCTCTCTCGCTGTCCCCTGGTTCGTTAAAGATCAGCTTAGTTGCATCCTAACGTTGCACTGCGGAGCCATTATCGTCGAATGAACATCTCGGATCACAACTATATGTTAACTAGCTCTAGCAGAAAATAACTTATATAAATGATAACTTGCTCAAAGAAAAACTCCTAACTCTAAAAGCAGACACTTCACCTTTTCGAGGGTTGATGACACCTACCATCCCTTCAGTACATCACTTCGAGTTATCGAAGTAATAACCATATGGCAGCAACTATCGTTGCAACACTAGTAAGCTATGATTGAATACCTTACAATGAAACAGCTTTGATATCGATTTAAAAACGTGCGTGGATGGTAGCAGTTAAACGAAATCTTCGTATCAATTTACGTATGAGGTAAGAAGAAAGATATGTTTATTGTGGATACGAAACCAACAAAGGGGTTTTAAGTTCAAGGCCAATAATAAGAAAAATTTCTTCCTTATCTATCCATCCATCCATCCAAAAATAGGTTCTGCAGGCAACAGGCTAAGGCAGACTTGCATGCTCATCTCGCAATGGCGATCATCGTACAAGTTAAAATTTTGAGTACTGACACTTATTAAATTTATTGACGCTGATTTATAACGTATCTTTTGTCTGCTTCTCAGAAACCATTGAAAAAATCTAATAAAAGCTTATGCAAAACCCTGCGCCGTCTTACTTCACAGAAAGTCATAATAACAACAACTGTTGAATGTTCAGTAAAAGGTTGCGAACTCCTGTTTCACCATTTCGTCTATCCAAGTTCAGGTGGTTAGCTGATATTTTTTGTTTTTCTTGACTTACATTAAGAATAATTACATTTCAAACTCTTCACATGATGGATAACACATCTACAGCCACCCATCGCCTAGCCAACCATATAGTAAATAGGGAAATATACAGCGACGAATCACAGTATTTGATCATCTGGGCATGAGTCCGAAGCCGGCTGTGAACTAGAGGTAATACTATTTAAATCAGACAGCAGCGTCTGCTGGTTTGCACAAGCAGAGTAAAGTGGAAAAAAAAAAACCCAGAATTTACTAAGTACAATACTGCGTAGAACATCAATGCAGTGTTTTTTTTTATAATAGTGAAATGATTCAACGTTCTTTTCTGCACCATCGCTCCAAGTAAGTGTACCAAATTTTGATTGAGAGTAAAAATATTCAAATGATTCCAACTAGCTAGATTACAGCGCAATAGTGTGAAGCTGAAAGAAAGTTCTTCGTGCTATTCTAACGGTCATTCAATTAAACGTTTTTTTAATTTTTTTTTTCTTAATGCATCTTTTCTCCGTTTGCACACTGTAAAACAATACTCCATTTTCACTTCACCAATGGGTTCCGTTCAATCGCTACTATTATCAACAGTAAGTTTTCTCTACCAAGTTTCTACGTGTCGAATAGTTTTCATCCAGGCGCCATTATGTGCATAATTCTATTCCTTAACAACTTTATTGTTTGTCCAGCGCATTTGTCTAGCGCTGAAAGAAACCCTAGCGAATGGCGGCTCAAGCGTCTTTCGTTTAGAAAAAGGCGTGTGACATTCTATAATCCCGTATTGAGTCGGCCCCCTGATCAACAGCGGCGGGCACCATCGGGCAAACGACTTTGTAGATCGTTGCAAAATAGAACTTGTATGTCTACGAAGCATTTTGCGTTTAGTTTCGAGCGTTCATATGTACGCACTATGGATTTGGCAAGCTTGACTTCCATGCAGTTCGCCAGTAACTTACTCTATACACGATATGTTTCGCCAGCGGCCAGATCTGATGTATGAGCTCCGGCAAACGCGTCGCGCACACTCGCTCGTATCTGAAAGATGCGTTCTAAAGCCACAATTTCTGTATGCATATTGTGTTTTTGTTGCCTACGCCGTTTTCATGACCGCTAACACAAGCAGTTAGTTCTGTATGGCGTAGGAGACAGCTCTTCAAAGAGAGGTATGTTCAGTGGGTGGAGCGAGGTGGCCTATCATAATCGGGTGTATTCGAGCTACTTATGACTTATATTATTGACTTGTTCCATAAAACTAACCTCCACTATGATTTAGCTTGAAAACGCGAAGGCAACGTGAAAACATGCGAAAATGGGCACAGGTCACAGTGGGAAAAGTGCCCGACAGTGGATATTAACTTAACAACGTATCCGACTGGCTCAAAAGCCGTTAACGTGTAGGACCACTCAAGGCTGCCTAGCCACGAAGCTGGACACAAAAAGAGAACGCGCAGACTCAAGACCAAGCACTAAATAGCTGGACTTTAAGCTAGCTTTTTGGCACCACTGCTGCCCGGCCGAAAGTTTCCAATACCCAGTGCTCAAGATGACCCAGAGGAGACGCAGACGAGCTGCTTTACAGTCTAATAGTGTACAGAATATGATTACGTTGGCACCTGTAGCTAGCGCAAAACATTGCATGAATAGTCCAAGACAAATTCAGCTGTTATGCGACGGTATGCTGGCATTTTTCAAATATAAATATATTTCAGTATGACCATTCCTGAGCGTGTTGCCAATCGACTGGTATAAGTAAACACAGGGAATGGCTGCATGCAGTTCAGAACAAATTATATTGGAAACAGAAACTTTTCCATACTCATACGAAAATATATGTGTATATGAAAACGTACCGTTTAACTTGTCCTTCACCGAATACGAAACAGCCTGCAGGTTGCAGACAAAGTACATATGTAATTTACTGTAGTAGTAGAAATAAAGAACCGCTCTGCTGCCTTCACTCGTTCTATTGTGCATCACTCGCCACATCCTCATCGGCTGTGACGATCTCTATTCGATTTCTTCAGCCAGTCAAGATAACAGGATATGTATAATCTATGAAGCTAATTTCAGTTGTTTATGATCGCCTCCAGCAGCAGACAATTAAAAACTGGCCACCGCATCCGACCACAAAATCTTCACTTGGTCCGTGGGGCTATTGCCAACAGGATTCTTCTTCGTCACAGCACAATCAGCAGACATCCAATGGGATATTTGCTTGTCCTATGTTGTTTATGTTCATGCGCATGACCGAACATGTTAAATCGTCGTCACTCTTTAAACTTACTTCACACACGTGTGCTACCATATGCAGGTCGCTACAGATGTCAAGATCGTTTGAAATTTTATTACCATACAAGATGCAATATATTTATTTACAGGCTCAACGTGTGTGTGAATGTTTGTATTCTTGTATGGTTGAAAATCATTTAGATAGAATCTCTCCCTCTCCCATTTTGTATGTACGATAGCACGCATAAAATAGCAGTTTTTTTTTTTTTTTTATCAAAATGTTTCAGAGAGCTGTGGTTGTAATAATACTTTTACTCCTATTTCGTCTAAATACCTGCGTGGGTTTCAGCATTAAAAAATCGACATATAATCGCCATACTAATAGACAGGGTCTCATAGTGCCATCTGCATCCGGTCAGCGGGGCACTAACGAAACGGTAATGCGCTCTGGCCTCAAGGAGAGAGGAGCTGTGACCCTGCTGGCTATATATAGAAACAACGGGCGGAGGTAGCTATGCGACTGAGTGCGTGCCCAGTTTGTCTCACAATATTATATAACTCTGACCTATGGCACGTAGAGGAGGGTTAGGTGTTCTCGCAAATAACTAAGCGACACTTTCTTTTGTTAAATGTTAAACTTATATAAACGCACAAACAAATAGATGTGACTCGCATGAAGCGCAATCAATATAATAGTTGAGCAGAATTGTGCACACTATTTAATTTGAATATTCTCTAAAATATAGTGTATGAAGTATTTAGAAGACTGTTATAGCGAAATAGAAAAACATGCCTCCACCTAGCCCAATGTTTGGGTAAAGATACGTTACCATCCAGTATATATTCAAATTAAGATTTACTTATCGTAGTTCTTATTGATCGATAACATGCCTTGATTTGCAAAATTTAGATAGTACGGGTAACTGTCGCCATCTCCTTAATGATAGAGCTTTCATATACCTATTGGGAGCTTAACAAACTAAGGAGCGTACAAATAAGAAAAGTTAAACTGAGATGCTAACACATATTAACGGCAGACCTCAAGTGCTCTATCTTCTTCGTGTCATAAATCGCAACAGGGAAGATACCGATTTTCGATTTATTCATTATGTAGGGTACTACATGTCTATGATGTGGTAATGATTTTGACATATAGATGCATGAAGCGGGTTAAAACGCTTGCCCCAAATGTTGACTGCCACGGCTGTGTCACCGCGGTTGACGGCGAATGCACTATGCAGACCAGGCTCTATACCTAGGCTGTTTGGCGGACACTGTGGGACAAGTACCTACTAAGCCCTGAACCGTCTCGTACTCTCGGGCCTTGGTGACACCAAAGTATCTCAACTCAGCGCCATCTTTTAAACGTTTTAGCTTAATTTAAAAAGAAAAAAATATATATATATACATATATATATATATATATAAACAAAATTAATCCAAAAATGCATACCACTGCAAAATAGAAGAGCATGCAGTTGGGCTGAGATTGAATTACACATACATCACGATACATTATTGGCTGACAGGTATAAAAATTTCCAAGAAATAATTTAGAGCAAATAACGAAAAAAAAAAACATTTGCGTAACCTTGAAGACCAACCACTGATTTACACTCGGCTTCACTTTTGTGGAACCGTGGGACGAACGTACTACAGCTAAACGACCCTTCACATAGTACCAAGTTTGAAAAAACATTTACAGTGTCTCAATCCAAACCAGTTGAGTTTTTCCTATATATATATATATATATATATATATATATATATATATACGTGTAGTTTTACCTTCAATAGAAAACCAACTATGTATACGATGATGCTTCAAAGCTGAGCATGCTGAACTTCTAAACACTCCGCTAGATACGTAGGCAGGTTATTTCTTCTGGCAGCTTCTCAGGGCATATACGAAACGAAGCAGCCATATAATGTGTGAGTTGCATAGTATGACTAGGTATCAATGCGACAAAATTACTTATCCATTACCGAATCATTCTATATGTCACTTTTTTGTTGGTCACCAAGCAAAGATGAAATAATCAATTCAACATGTTCTACGATGATGTTTAAATGGCCTATAATCTAGTTACGAAGATCCCCTGTTCAACGATGATTCTTCGAGCTTTGCTGGTAGATACGACATGCATGCATGCACGTGTGTGTGTATATGCTGCTATATTCGGTCGATGGTCTGAGCCCTTGTGGAGCCACGACGAACACTCGTCACGGAAAGCACCCGTCTAACAGATGTGATCTCGAAAGTTGCTCATGTACGTCAGCCCCCATCGTCTCTCAGACGAAAAAGAAGGTCAAAACGACAGATGCCATATGTAAGCAGGACTGCCGTCTCTACAGTTTTCCTTTTTCTTTGAGCGCCTTTTTATCAGAGGAGTCTGCACTCGTCATACACAAACAAGCAAACCCACTAGCTACTCGCTTTCTCATTTGGAGATTTCCCGCCATACTTAGAAGACGGCTTCTCTTAAAGTGGACAATGAGCTAGAAGGACTCTTTGTTTGAAGCTGGTGTCGATACGAGTCCACGGCTGTGAGTGGGATCGTACATGTATGCAGGTTGTTTCCAATTCTAAACCTACGCATCCATCCATTGTAAGCTTGGAGTATGCCATCACAATCCGGAAGTCCTGTTTTCTATTTCGAGGATTCGACATCCATTTGGTCCCAATATGTACACGATGTCTAAGTAGCCTCTTTATTTGGAACGTCATCCAACTGAGAAGGAAACCATGTAGTCAGGAGCCGTCCGCAACCTCTATGTGGATTCTTAAGCTAGAATGTCGCTTGAATGCCTTTTCTGTTGGCCCTAATAACGACCAAGCATGCCCATCTTCTCGTTTACTCTGGGTTGGAGGGAATTTTTCTAGCTTCTCGGAATTATACCAAATGAACGAGTTGAATAGGAAACAACGGGACAGTACCCGTAATGCATGCCTAAACAAAATGGATATGAGTTTTGATAAAGTGTAGAAAAAAAAAAGTCTGAGAATACAGCGTTTGCAGACTAACTGCTATTCAGAGAAAAAAACCTTTGGAATGAAAACAGAATCGGTTATACATACTGAAATACCGACGACGCAACTAACTTAAATGTGACATTATCTTATACTTTCGTTATTCAAAACGTACGGTATCTATCTAGCAGGCATATATTTTTCTCTGTTAATGAATTATTCAAGCACTGCGCATGATAGCATTGATCGAATTTCACAGCTCATTGTAAAAATCCATTTAGCAATGTATGTGGGGTTGAGACATTAACCGGGCAGTATTTCCAATCAATATTCAACCTGTACCTAATTAACATTAGAGTTCTCATACTGCGGTAACCAGAGCGGGAAGACTTGGCATGTTTCGAGTTGAGAACATAATAAGCCAAAAAGACATAGCTTGTTACGACATAACACTGTTATTCTATAAACCTATTTTCTGCAGTGTGATAATGGTCACCAGGTGCTTTTGTCTTGTTTCAATGCTCAGTGAGAGAGTAATCGTTATAATATATCTTCACCGCCACGTAGCTAGCCGCTAGAATAAATAAACAACCCCCTTTTGACGGACAGCAGTGCGCCGCCAATGACGATCGTTGTGGTGCAGCAGCGACTGTTCCTTAACGAATAATCGTTTGTGATGCCTCGCTGTCATCACATTGATGATAATGGCAGTGATCATAAACAGTGCATTTCTAATTCTGTTCGAGGCACGAGCGTGACCGGCAGTTCGCGTGTCTGTCTATGTTTATCGAACGCATGCGGCCTGTATAGATATTCTCTGCAGTGTCAAGAAAAGTAACACAGCAATGTCGCTGGCCGATTTGAACCGCAAACGTAACACGAAAATCGTTGTCAGTCATTATAAACATAAAAGCAGCAGCGCATTTGTCGCCAACCATACTTTTAATAACAACAACGAAAACATCGATGGCTTTGAAGAACATACAGTCTCAGTAAAACAAACATTCCTCCTCGCTTAAACCAAACGAGTACCGGATTATCCTTTATGTAGGTATATGTCTAAAATCCCTTAAATGGGCTAAAATAAGATTTGCATTTCTAGCAAGACTATGAGCATAGGTCGCTAGCAAGAACTTTGCATTTTTGAGGACCGTAAAGTTCGTATGCTATGGCCAAGTGTGCACTGAGGAAACGTTACAAAAATGCGTTTGAATTTTCTTTATATAATTCACTTAGTGTGTCACTAAAGTTAGCTTTACCAATGAAGGTGATGCGTACAGCATGATTATATTAACAAAAGCGAGCGCAAGTCTAATCTGTAAACACAGTTAAGATGCGCTGCTTTTATTTCGATCTTATCACAAACAATCGTATCTATCGATTCTTGTGACAAAAAAAAGAAAGACCTCCTAGGTTGAGAAGATAGAACGCTTTCAAAAAAATCTTTCCAAGGAAATCATGACGAGAACATGAATATTACGTCTACAAGTTTCTGTTGAAATCAATTTTTCTCAGCTAAACCACGCGCGACAGCGAAATAGAGCTCTATGCTCTATGATAAATGCTGGCAGAATTTTTCCAACAAAGAAGAGTTTTACTTCGGGGAAACTTACAGGTACTTTGACTCAGAAATGCATGACGAGTATTTTAATACGAATCATCTACGTATAAATGTTGTCGCACGGTGTTGTATATACGCAGACGTCTACCCTGCGACTCGGACAGAAATCAATGCCTGTTGTCAAAATGAGTCGTGTGCTTTTTGAATACTTCCAATGATGCATCCCCAGAGAGTTAGCCCAGTCAGTACGAATTCTCTCAACTACAGCATTTTTGCAATTTGCTCAAACATTTCCCTTAATAAAATACGTTTTATTATACCTTTTATGAATAAAACCTAGAAAAATGGTATGTTAGGAGCCACTGTGAAGTGGACGAATCAGGCTGCTTATGGAATAATGTGATGGGTATGAATTCGAGCCATTAAAACCTGGAGGAACGTGAAATGTTTAAAATTAAAAAAAGAAAAATCTAGTTTTATTGCTGATATGCACGGAGAGTCAGTAAGTATTCGTCATTAAAATAGCGGCCAATACGTTCTTTGAAGCCACAGAATTGTCAGAAACTAATATCTATATTTTTATTAAATTTGATGCCTCTTAACGTAAATTGCTTTAACCTGAACCTGCAATAGCAATACGAGATCTCACTAATTGAGAGTAGACAAAGTACTCCATTACCCTGGTTGTGGTGGGCTTAGCACGACCATTTTCAGCAGTGCTGGCTTCCCCGTCAAACTTTGGATTTGACTTACCTAACACGACCGTTATTGTTGGCTTGTTGTCGAGAGAGCAGACTTTTTTTTTGCCATTATGTAGCTGCTAACCGATTGATTGTATGTAGTAGGTATCTTGTATTAAAAAATTATCCCAATATCAATAGCTCGCCGTAGAATAAATTATGACGGCGATAACAGTTCTCTATTCTCCATATATTTTTATCAGTTTCAGTCGGCTGATTTTATTTCCTCTTCATCTGGACGGTGGGCAAGAGCACATAACGCTGCCAGCAAAATTTGAACTCAACGCCTCACAACGTTAGGGCACCAGCTGTTTCCACAAATAGCATTAACGCCATGCTTGTATCCTTTACTCACTTTTGCTCTGCTGCTTTGTTGGCCACTAACGCGATCAGACGCACTGGATACAAATACAAGACCAAAAAGTTGACTAATTACCTCAAATGCAATCACTATCTACTAGTATTGGATTCATCAACAAACTACTAATTTTAGTATCCCTCTTTATGTTTTTATTTTCCTAATTTTGTCGTTTGTTGCCATTTTACCTCTTCATCTACTTCTACTAGGCCTTCGTTTTTTCTCCTATTTGGCTATTGTTTACCAGTTCTTTCTCACCGATTTCGCTACTCCAATGGCCATCCTCCGTTTTCGGTCTTCAGATTCGTCGGTCATCATTCTCGTATTTTCCCACGCTGCATCAGTGTCTATTCTCCGATAGCTTGCGCACCAACAACCATACCATCATCCTACATACAATGAACGCGTCTTGAGAAACAGCAAACGAAAAGTTTCTAAAAAGGAGCAACGAAGAAGTCGCTGCTGCTGCTGCTGCTGCTGCTGCTGCTAGTGATACTCATAACGATAGCATTCATAATAGTAATATTTGTAAAAGTGGCGCTGATGATAATGGCGCTAATGCAATGGGAAGATCACCGAAGTGAGAAGACGCTGATGGAACTGTAAAGCCAAAATGTAACCGTGTTACAATTCCGTTGAGCAGAGTTCGAAGGCTTTGTGCCTCGAATCGTCCAGTAAGCTTATCGCTTGCAGAATAGAAATCCTTGCGAGATGTATTGTATTCAATATTCGCTAGAGGAAATGTTTTTTCGTTCAAGAACTTTTCGTTCGGCTGGTGCTAAGCGCCACTTGAACCGTATTAGATGATCGCATACATTTCTACGAATATCGTATATACAATTATAATAATCATTTTGCTTTTATTTAGTCAGTTTTTGCAGTGTGTGTCGTTCGCGGGACGTAGCGCAACAATTTCTTGTTTCTTCCTGTTAGGGACAGTGAATAGAAAATGCATATACTATCGTTTATGTTGCTATCTTTATGGCGGGCTCTTCGTAAAATGGATGTATGCCAATTTACGTACTGACCTCAAACGACGCTTGGTCAGTAGAAACGGTACGATGAGCTTCGTTCACAAATGTATTGTTGACTGATATATATATATATATATATATACACATAATCCACACGTCTATTGCAATAGGAAACAGCTTAACGTGCTGCGCGCTTTTTTTAAATAATACTAAAGATATATCGGCTTAAATAAGCTTCTATCTAATGAAATCTACTAATTTCATCACTCAACCATAATAAGTATTACACTTTAATCATACTTGAAATAATTAACACGACTTGATTTCGTGTTGTTTATTTGGAACAACGAACGCCATTGCTTCATGAAAATACATAGATTTACGTTTACTTTTGTCAAGCGTCTTGTGAGAACAACGAATCAATTCACTCCACTCAATACATTTCGCCAGCAGGTAAAGCAGATCACTCAGCAATATTGGTGGTGTAAGATATGTGCACGTGGCCAGCACTTACACATGTCTTACATATGGGAGTCTCATACGAAAACGAAAACTTTCGTCGACAAAAAACGACGACGACGGAGCTGAAATTGAGGATGAACCGCCTAGTGTACCAATGTATCTAACATGTTTACTATTACACCGGTCGCTCGCTCTCAAATCCATCTTCCATAAAATACTCGTCTCTCCTTTCCGTTGTTCCATCTGTCCCCGCTTTCAAGGTCTCGCAGATGTTCATTTGTCGATGAAGCCGTTTATTAGCAGCTCGCTCAAAAAATAAGCCTAGACTGTCAAGGCACAATATGGAATACGTTATATTTCGAAACACAATCTTTAGCCTGTTACACGCCATCCACCACACGTACGGCTTCAATTGAAGTCCAACGAAAAAAATTTTATAGGTTTCGTATACGAATGTATTCGGTGCCTGTTGGAAAAAGTAACTAAGTGCGCAATTTATTTTTTCATGCTAGCGCACTAATCAGATCCTGTGGTATTCCAATATTAGACTCACAAATCAACGTGGTAAGTTTTCCCCTCAGTTCGGTTTGTGTAAGTTCGTGTAATTGTTGAGGTCTCTGGTCTGATAATGACCATTACGAAAGCAGCGCTTCGTTTCCCATTTCCACCGTTCGTTATGTTAATCTCGCTATCTTAGCATACTAGTTCCATAGGAAGGAATCAATATGGCAAAGCTACGTTTGTTCACTAAACTGTAGGTGTGGTCTCGCTCGTTGTCCACTGGCGACCGTAAAACGCATAGAATCGCCTTTAGCCGCTTGTTTCTTGAACCATCATATTATGGTTATTTTTCTTGAAACAGCGTTCCGAAGGTCCACTCGCATGTTCGCAGGCTTTAAGTTGACAAACCCCTTGTGTTGTGTCTAGTCACTTTTGGTTTTGGGTTTAGTGTTTTCAGTTAGCATCAAGACTATAAATAAACAGAACCTCGCCCGCTAATCGAAGAACTTCTTCTAGGAACATCACGGTCACCTTAGCGATTGTTTTGTACTGCGCACGATTTTGTGGTTACCGGTAATCCTCAATGCATTGTCATGGCATGGAAAACAACCGGTGATTTTATATAGAAATACTCGTTACTGGCAAAAGGTAAGTTGCACGGTTCTTACATTCAGTGCGACAGATGAGAGGGTTCAGCTGCTATTGTTTCTCCACGAGACGACTTGATGCGTCCACGCCATTGAGGGACACGCAGCCGTTGTTGGGTCGCGGCTTAATGCTGTGAACAAATTCTGGTCCCACTGTAGAACGTAACTGTCAAATGTGCACTGTGTGTTCGTAGCACCAATCGGGCAGTATGATAGTTTTTGCTTGCCCCTGTATCACAGGAGGTATTACTGGCTTCCTAGTGAGTCTCGTACACAGTCACATTTTCTTGCTTAGTATATAAGCGCAACAGCACAGCGCTATCTTCAACGATCTATTTTACAGTTAGATATGAAGCTGTTTAGGGTAACCGTTCCATTCTTTTCTCTCAGGCTGAACTTGCCTTCCGTTGTCTCTGTGGTCGCTTACCTCCCTGCTGTCCTACCGAAGTCTTCATCATTGTTGATTATGTCGCCACCAGCCCTACTATCGTCACTCACTCGCTCAGTCAGAAGGCAGCGAAAAAAAGAGTCGCCCGCTGGTTCTTGCCTCCGACCCTTAGTAGCACGGTAGACGTAATGGGCGTCAGTTGCTCGTCATTATCATCATCGGTCTGGGAGACGAACCGCGTTTTATCGCGAAAACTCGCGGAAAATTCAGAAGCGGTGCAGAGGTCGCAGGACATGGTCAGTGAGTGGTATATATATATATAGGTAGATAGATAGGTTCAGCTTGTCGCCTCTTGACGAACGGGCGGCGCAGGTTTATCGGCAATGACGATTAGATAGTGACAGCAGAGAAAGCAGTCGCGAGTGTGTGATCAATCCTCGTTTACAGGAAGAAACTTATCTATTCAAGTGCCACCAACGACAACAGCCCACGTAACTGTGGTTATCGTCTCTCTCATTTGGAATGAGAAAAGGTTGTGGCAGCCATTAATCTCTCCATATAAAGGGCAATCAAGTTGAAAGAATGGATCGAAGCGAACTTCGAAACGCCTGCAGTGGACCAGGCAGCACTTACTGTTAATGCGTTTTGATTATTTTGACGCTTTTCGCCGTCTGGACTACTGAACCGGCCACGAAAAAGGGAATATCCAGCCTATATTTCGATAATTTACTTGCTAATACTGCTGTGTTCTGTTCTTCCAGTATCGTCACAGTTCCTCCACCAACTTTAGTAAGTGTTGCACTTATAGCTGTGGCGCCTATTGTGGCAGTTGGAACTACCGTAGGGGCGGTGTCGAAAGGAGGCACGCTGACCTGTGCAACAATGCACTAAATGGCTATCCAACTGGTCGGAGTCAGGGATGAAGTCGTTTCGCCACTTTGTTGAAATTACAGTTTTCTGCAACAGTATTTGACAGCTACAAATTGGTCGGTGAATGAAGATGGTCAGATAGAGCTTCCTTGATTATTCTCTAGCTATATCAGAAAAAGATTAGAAAGAACTAGAATAGGCCATAAAGTGTAACTATAGAAATGACGATAAATGGTACATTTGTGTACGCAAGCGTGAATAGTTTACAGTTAATTATGGCAATTGAATTACAATGTAGCTACTATGTAATG
>NW_019213057.1:6456-82368 GCF_002532875.2 Varroa jacobsoni | reverse complement strand
ATTTTTAACTTACAGCTGCTACTAATTTGTTTGCTCTATAGCACTTGTAAGCACGCAAAATGTTTCTGTGTCTTAAAAGCTGGACCAAGCGAAGACGTAATCGTTGATCATTGTCACAGTATGATTTGTGTCGTTTACCAATATTTCAACGGGACAAGAAAGAGCACTAGATTTTTTAGTAATGGTGACGACTATTTTGGGGGTATATTAATTCCGTTACGTGACACGCCAGCGAACTAAATCACAGCTGCGATTTGCCAATGAGTTTACTGACTTTCTTAACCTACTGCTTCAGTTCAATACTGAGCAAAAAAATAATTCGTCCTGTGCTAACGCTGAGCAGTTACGAACAGAAAATTCCTTTGGAAATTAAGCGCCACCAGTGGCAGTGCAGACAGTATCCATCGGCTCAGATGTATTTACAACTGCTGTCAATTTTAATAGCAAATGTTGACTAGTTGTTTGTCTTAACAGCGCGAAAACGATTGGTTTTTTTTAGACGTACAGAGTTATTCCCATTGTTGGGCTTAGCCCATTACGGTATCATCTATTTAACCTTGAACGAGGCTAATGGTATGGACGACTTTGTGGGTCAGGGAAATTCATAGAAAAATTGGTAGTGGACTTTATGTTTCGTCATGTCTTGTTGTACAGCTATACGAGCGTATACGCTCTATCCCTATGTTTCTTTAAAATTTGATCTTGCTCTAATGCAAAGGTAGCAATCTCTTCTCAGCTATACCGGTGCAACGAGCATCAGTTGATTACTTTTTATTGAAAATGGCACTTGTAACTGTCTACGATTAATCGATCAATCCTGCAAGCGTGTTGTTTGCTTAACGAGTTATCACACAAAGGGAACAATACGAAATTAGATGCCATACGGTAGCCTAACACAGCGTACCTGTCTTTTAATTATTGCCAATTTGAATTTCGCGACTTGCTCGTCCCATAGCTTCCCTGAAGCGTTAGAATCCTGCTTGTAGATGAAGAGAGCAATGACCCAAGTTAAACTCACCGACGGTAACCCGAAATTACAAGCTAACTAGTCGGCTGGTGTTCGCAGAATTACGAATGGCGCGATCGTCATGGTCGACACTGAGAAAACAGCGTCCGGAAGTGCTTGTTTTACTGTTGTGCTGTGCAAAAATATCGGGCAACAAATTGCCACCTGCCATTCAAGACTTCGCGGGTGTTTTCTTTTACAAGATTAAAGATTACAAGACGGCCACCTTGTGCCTGGTTGCGTCGACCCCAATCGGACATTGGACATCATCATCATTGATTAATATAATAACAAAGCCAAATTACGACTAAACACGCAAAATGTAAGCCCTGTATTTTCATATTGATAAAGGTAGAATATTTCACTATTAAGTTTCATTCGGAACAAGTCACAACATAATTTAGAGTAGGTTAGGAAAACTTGGTCTACATCGTACACACCTAATGCGTTGCCGGCGCGAGAAGTCAATGTTTGCTCCAGACATCAAACCTATGGCACCTGATGGCCAACTAAGCGCCAGCACACGAGACATCGTGTATCTTAATAACTTACCAGACTACTGCCGTTGGCGAGGCGAAAAACCCCATAGTGGTATGTATTACAGCATGACTAGTTAATTCACAAATCCATCAGTCATCCCTGTGAGCTTTGCTTGAAGTGATATTTGAACCTATTCTGAAATAAGGCTTTGAAATAAGAGGTCCAAAACTTAGTTGGAGAGAATTCCACGATACCAGGCAAGTCTGATCGGCACAATGCATTTGCCCTTAGCCTACCGAGCAAAAAAACAATAACTAATAACAAAATTAAAACTGCCAAATTTGTTATTACCTTTATCGCAACATCGTTTCAGCAACGCTTTTCATCTTTTCGCTTTTTTATCTATTGTGTATCTTCTCTTTCGCCTATTCCACTTTAAAATGTGAATTTAATTTTTAAGAGGCAATCCGTTGTTGGAGCAACCGTAGCAGCTTTTCAAGTTTGTTCCCAAAGTGTGTTATTTTATCAGATGGTTTCATACCTACCATCTCCTAAGCGCACTGTTAAGGTTTATGACGTGCTGGCAGTGTTTAATACGAACAGTAAAGAACTTATATAGATGATAGCCGACGGCTGACTTTTCCCCTGCTAGGCCTATAAAATTATATTGTCTGCGACGTAATCACCAAAAAACCGGTAAGTTCGAAATACTATATGGCCAATAATGATATTTTTCTCATATTCGTCTTCCCAGTGAATGAATTTTCGTTTGTAACGCAGATTATTGTAAAGGTAAAATAAACTACGTTGAATAAAGGAAATGTTTCGTGACAACACTTAACGATCTACTAACGCAACTAGTATTTTAAGCGTCAATCTCTTTACCTAGGCTCACTTCGCTACATATAGTTTCTGCTACCTGTGGCTTCTATCGAGAGACAACGCTCCGATTTGCGAAATATTTTCTCCAATGTTTAAATTAGAATTTGTCCTGTAAAAAGAATCTGCATCACGTTGGCGTTATGCAATCCCAAGCTTATTGTTGAAAAGGACTTGTTCGTAATGTAATTCTTTGCAGAGTAAACAACAAAAGCTAGTAGCAGCATCGTTCTGTGATACAAAATTGCTGAGTACATAGTAAATGAGATAACAATGTATATATATATATATATATATATATATATATATATAAAGAGAGGGGGAGAGAGAGAAAGAGCGGCAACAATGCTCATTTAGAACCCGCAAGAACCTATTTAATCAGCAGATAGTAACCCATCTCATCGATCTTAAAAGTCACTGTGCCGCATAGAACTTGTGAGCAAGAAATATTAACTACTGAAGAGCAATGATGTGCGGTAACACTTAAGTTACATAAGTTTACAACATCAGTACTCCTTTTTCTACTAAATTAGGATTGTTTTTATCTCAGCTTCTCTTAACCCAAATAAGGGACGATGCTGAATGGGCGAAAATGAACGATGCTCTGAAAAACGGAAAAAGACAATTATTTCAGAACAGAATGTATTAAGGATTGTTGAAATTCTCGTAGGCGGATTAAGGATCCAGTATAACCATCAAAGGTCAATTTCTCCTAGTTTTGACTAAGCATTTTATTAAGAAACCGCATTTCTTCGAAATTTAAATTACCTACTTGCCTATTAATCCAGATTAAAAGCTGGCTTACAGCTTAAACTGAAATTATAACCCGTCCGTGGGAAGAAGATGCAAGCAATTTTTTGCACAGATCTCTTATCGCTGATGGAAGCTAGATATGATACACTACACGGTGACCACACAAGCAGGAACGTCCATCCGAATTGCAAACGATGAAAGCCTAATACAGCCAGGACGCACACTGCCCACTTCGTTTTGTCATGCGAGTCAGTCAGATGTTGAAAAATTATGCGCTATGTGTGTGTGTGTTTTGTCTTCAATTTGAATATTAGATGCGTCGTTTACGTGACATTTTGCCTATTAGCACTACTCTAGAATTTTTACTGGCTTTCTAAGATGCTTGCTCGTTCTTTGCGTACCGGATGTCAGTCAGCCTGATACCATGGATCAATGCTCTGCATGAAAGTTTTCGTACTGAAAAATGTTTACCGACCAGTTACATTTGCAATAAATTTCCTTGGCACATTAGAGGCAATTGCTTGTCCATACGTTTGTCAAAGTTTCTCTGTATTCTTTCTATTTCAAGATCTTCTCTGACTTCAAGCCAGACATGCCGCCTATAGGCTGTATTCCAGCTCATACCATCAATGTAGTTTTCTGTTTCTATCACGTGTGCTACGAATGAAGGTACTTCAGAGAACGATCTGATCATTTGCTTATCTATTAATTACTTTCGTAGGCGTAAATATGTATATACGTTTCTATGTACGTACTCTAACGATATACAAATAGTGCATGATGAAATTGGACAAAAAAATATTCTCTCTGTCGGAATAGTCAATTTAATAAAAGTGTTCGTGCCAATCTTATTGCAGCACTAACGTACTACGTATATTAATAATGTATTTACCCGTATAATCGTATGTTTCTATTTATTCTGCTATTTGCACGTGTGTGTGTAACGACCTCTGCCCCGGGCAGAGTATTAGTTTAATATTCGTATAAATTTTATATTAAAACAATAAAAGCAAAGAAAGAGATTTTTCTTTTTTATACTCTAAAACAGCTAAAACAGTATGAATAATATACGTACCAGTTTGTTCACAAAAAGTCCAAGCCTCGTTTATGAATTACGGAGAATTAATGATCCTTATGAGGGTTTTATGAACGTTTACACTTCACTGACCAATCATTGTTATTATCAGTAAAAACAGAAGCACCAAATAACTATATGTAAAAGCTGTCTCTAGAAACAGTTTCTCGACTTACCAGGCCTAACAAGTAGCTCGACTAACTTTAATCACAGAATGAGTAATGGGTAACATGCACTTAACACGTCCTAACACAACATAATCATACATACTAAGTAAAGGGATAGCACTTTCACCCAAATGAACACCTTCACCATGCTAGCATTTTCCGGTCATAAATCCCAGCTAATATTCTGTTTGTAAAGAGCTAGGGCCGGCGCAAAAGGCTAAGCTCTTGGGTTTTTGCCTTGAACAGTTAGCTGAGTGACGCTGATCGTCGCGCTAAGCTCGCACGCTATGAGCAATTGTCGGATGGAGAGGGAACAATCGCAACGTAGGAGAGGATATTTCGGGTTTTGGAAAGGAGGATGTTCGACACTGTGAGCACCAGCCGGATGCTAGCTACGATTGCTCGACCGATATGACCCAACGAACAACAAATTTGTCTGAATATCTTATCGGTAGTTCTAGAAATTTAACTTGTATTAGGACGTTATCGTATTATACTGTAACTGTTTGTAACTTTTTCTATCTGACTTCTCCGCTGTGAGCCTCTCGTGATGGGTGGGAAAAGAATTAGTTGGGTACAACGCAAATCCACAACGAAAAAAAAGTGCCTTTTAAGTAAGTAGGCTTACCATTGAAGCAGCACCATAGGCAACTGAGGCTGTTAACAGTTGAATTGCCGCAAAGAGATCTTTTTTCAGTACGTGGGGTTGCCACTATTAACTGTTGTCTTAATTTGTGACTCTCAGAATTTTGAGCATTGACGCGTGTGTTTAGCAAACATTAAAGTACGACCGAAGGATTTCCTCTTGTTACCATCATCGTGATCGCTGCTAGATCTATGCATATATATGTATATGTATGTATATATACATATATATATATATATATATATGTAGGACTGATGAATATAATAAAAACTCAGGAATCTCAAGCGGCAGAAATGCATAACAAGGACAAAGCGTTGAGAGTTATCTGGATGATTTTGTTGACGGCGTGTCTCTGCTCTAGAAAACAATTTCTACATACGAATCATTGAAAAATGTTTTCAGGCCATTTTGATGCACCTTCAAGCCCTTTAAATCTAGTGTTAGTTGTAGATTTTCTCCTTTGCCTCATTTAGATCTTGCTTGGGCATAGGCAATATCACAGACCGCTGACGCTGGTTAACTAAAACAATTTAGAGTGTTTGTTGGGAGTTCGTTCGACACAGCGACATCGAAGCCACAGCTGATCTTCGTTCATGTTTCAAATACGAGCCTCCTATCCTCTAGGCGATAACGATTTAGTGGTTTTGTGCTAAAAAGACTTACTTTTCGTAGCGTGGCATTCGATAGCAAATGAACTGCGGTAACAAACGCCTTACCAAAACGTGTCATAATTGATTCTGAACATGCTATCTAAAGATAAAGACTTCGTCTATTCACACACACTTTCTTGATATAAGTTTATCGGAAAACCTTATTCACTAATCAACATAATTTCAAATATTGCGATCGAAAGAAAGCTGAATTAGAAAGAAATCAACATTTTTATTACCATTTACTATAGTTTGATCACAATCACGTAAATCAGAAATAACCTTAGTGCTGGGTTTAGCACACGCACGGTACGTACCATATAAGAGCAGAAGATGCTTTATGTTACAAAAGAGTTTGCGAGCCAGGAAGTAATGGGTGAGAAAATTTGTACTAATTTATAATGAAGATGTGATATCGTAGCTACGCCTTTGACAAAATGATACATTCGCTGCAGGGAAACCGGCCATTTCGGTCGGTCACGTTTACTTACGGAATATCACTGTGTCTTTTGCACTTTCAGTTTCAAAAGACGTGCATATCAATCCTTTTTACGTTATATTCCTCTATTATTATAACTAAATTATGATAAAGATAATGAAGAGTTTCTGTAATTTAATTGAGCTCTCTCGTGCTTACTGTTATGTTCAATAGTTGTTGTTTGCTTTCTTCAACGTCTAACACGTTCAGTGTGACACACCACTTGATGACTTATCCTAATGTATCACGCCGACCCTCGCCTGAAGGGGAAGGAGGCCCCGTCAAGGCACGCCACTTCAATAACCGTATAGGCTTTCCCGATAATCCAGTGTGACCGCAACGATAGACGCATGGTCATTCAAGAGTTTGTGCCGTCACAGTCCTGACAATTGCATCTAGCTGTCAGTTAGCTGCAGGTAGAGTAGCTAGCTTTTGCCATTTGCTTTATTTAGCCTGCTTTCTAATCTAAAAAAGAAATTGCGCTAATCGCGCGCTTTTCTCCGAACATGCGTTAGTTGAAGATCATTTAGCCCAGTGAAAGCACAGTAGTTTGCCAGTGGTTTTGTTCCCTCGTTTCGTGTGATACCTATTTGCCGTACATGACATAGTGACGTTGGTATAAATAACTGCATTTTAATGAGCTTCACGGCATAGCTTTAAGTCTACATCTGCGGCGAAGTAGCTCTCCTGCTGCAATATTAGCAAGTGTGATTTTTGGTTATAAAGTGCATATCTGCTTTTTAGGAATCACGGCCAGCGCAACCATGACGGCTGAAACTTTTGCTTGCAGTACAACGCTTACGAGCAAATCGAGTCACGGCTCAAGTAAAAACAACAAAAACATCGATGCCCCATCGTCAAGCATTATCACTCCTGGGGCGGGCCAGACTTCTCCAAATGGTCAAAGCGCTAGCACGAATGCTGCAACCATTCAAAATCGTGAGTGCATCCAGATTGTTAGCTTTTTCCACCGAAAAACAGCGGAGACAGCATGCCTCGAAGCACGACTTGCTAAAAATCAGGTGACACGTGTCTGCGTCATTCGACCGAATAGTGTATTCTACACGCTCTCAGAAAGTCTTAGCCGCAAGCTATACTGCTGCCTTGCCACGCGTGATAATGCAGCTCACGCAGGGAAGCCCATCTTCACCTGCAGGAAAAGTATCGTCGAGGTATGTCAAGATATACACGTATAGATACACGTTCGATTAATCGTGAACAAGCAAGACGTACGCTCGCACTCAAGTCGTTGCCAATATCAATAGCCATATAAAAGTTGTTTTTTTTTTGAACTCACACAAGAAAACCCTGCCTCGACGGAAATAATTAGTCCTCGTCTATCTCACTCAATGGCTAAACAACCGAGTAGTTCTATGACAGTTTTATGCTATATGGGTCCTTAGTTATGTTCCTAGTGGAGCATTGAAGTGTACTGTGCGCAACAAAATGTATAGATGTCAATGGTTTGAATATTTCACCTTCAAGCCGTTCCAGATAAGAAAATACTGGAAAACGAAATCAAGGTCATTTCGATCCATAAAAGCTCTCGAACGAACTGCAAAGCATACACAAATTATAAAGACAAAGGGATACCTGTATTTATTAATAAAATTACTGTTAAAAGTATGAGCCGTCAGTCTACAGTAACTTTTCAACATGCCACATAATAGCTTTGTGTACAATGTACATATTAATAAATTTAAAGGCAACGGGACTCAGCTTTGGTCTAGTAATTTCTAGCTGACATCAATTAGTGTTTGACGTTTGGCATCAAAATCTGGAGCGTTTAATGTCTAAAGCAAAGGTGTCTATTTTCCGTATTTCATAGCAAAAATATCATACTCTTTTATTCCTACGAGAAGGTAGGCGCAAATAACTTGATGTTTTCGAGGCAGGTTATATCCGGTAGTAATAGTCATTTGAGTATTACACTTTACTTTTAATCTATGGATAGCCGACCTAGTCGCTGACAACTCGTCTTGTACATATTCTCAATTCTGTAGTATATGAAAGCATGTATGTCATTTCAAAGCCACGCCGATCCTGCTGTAACGGGCATCAGTAGTTAATAGTATTTTGCCATTTAGCCATAATGCACGTAATGTTACATGATAATTTTGTTTGTCTATCCATATTCACTGATTTATTTGAAGATAATAAACCTCTCGCACGACGGCCATACGCGCGTTGGCGTGCTCTGCACCGATGGGATGCTGCACATCTTGCTGTTGCTGACGCATGTCCCACAACAGTGGGACCGCGTCGTCTCAATCGCCACTGAACTCGACGTGTCCGTCTACCGCGAAGTGGCCTACACGCGCAGCTTTAACTCGCTGTTCTGGCCGTTGCCTAATGGAGACGATTATGCCATCGTCATGTACGATATTGAAACAAGGCAAGCGAGAACAATGTTGACGCGCGTGAAAAGCTGCACATTGCAGGTAATCTCTCGCAGGACTCCCCAGTGTGTGCTTGTACAATCTATTAGCATTAACTGCACAGGAGCTTCACGGAATCAAAGATGAAAAAAAAACAGCGCGTTATAATGTCACAGATCCAGAGGCATATTACCTCTAAGCCATCTGGGAAACTTTTTGTTATGAAAATAATGACGTTATACTTGCCACTTCTAACGTTGTATGCACTTTTAACCCTGTCAAGAGGAGGAATATTACACATTAAGTTTGATAACAAATCCCGTTTTTCTTATTATATGAAAAAACATGACTTCTGATATTTATATGATAATAAGCTATTATTTTAGCTATTCTTCGTCATTGTTACCAAATGATATAAGCTGTCTTGCTGGAAAATAGCGGGCTTCGTTTCGAAGAAGTTTTCCAACCACGTTTTGAAATGTCAATTGCTATCGAAAGTTAGGCTATGAAAATAACTCTCCCTAATAATGAACAGAAAAGATGGAATCCAGCAGCGCAAGGTCCAAGGAATGTGAAAGGTGCGACAAAACCTTCCATTCGAAGTCCGAAACCTTTGATAACAGCTTTGATGATGTTTGCTTTGTGTGAGATCGTATAGAACGGGATGCCAGTTTCATCTCTCCGACTTTTTCTCCCAGATAACGTGGTTCATTCAATGCAACTGGGCCAGATAAACGTACTGACCAAATGTTTGGTGCAGAATAAATGCTTCACAGTGAATTAGGTCCTTGCAGTCCCACATGAAAGGCATAATCTTTTTGCATGATGATCTGGCTGGAACATGGGCCTTGATTTCTTTTTTGGAGTCACCCATTCTAATCCTTTAAAAGGTACCACTTCCCATCCTCGGTAACGATTCTGTGCAACAATCGATCATTGCAGCGGCGCGACGCTCAATACAGCGTTAAGCTGTAATTCGTTGTTAGATTCAGAGATATTACAAGGTGCCCAATGCCCAACCCTAAGGAATTTCAGGTGCTTAACGGCCATCTTGTTTTTTGTCCAATTATATTATTAGCAAGTTGTTCGCCGGTCGTCCTAATTCAAAAGTGCCCAACTCTGACGGTCGGCCAAAGCGAGAGACATCGTCTACGTTCCGAATACCGTTTTTAAATTTGACAAACAATAGTTGAGCGGCCCTCTCAATGATAAGGCTATTACTGTATACGAAATAATATCCAGAGCTGTTTTGGCAGCGTTCTGGCGTCGACAAAATACCCATCTTTGAGGAATTCGCTTGAGGAGTTCGAATTCTTCTGATATTAGCTGTCGGAGTACAGGAAGCCTCTTCGAATTATATACTAAAAAATAAACAAGTGAACGGAAATGGGAAATTAAAGCTTTGGAAGAAATCGCGGGAATTTATTACCCAGACTAATATATATATACATTTTTTATCCCTTTTTCTGGTTATCTGGCGTAACATTGGCGTAAGCAATCGAGCAAAGACCGATGTCAAACGTTACAAGTCGGAAAGTGTTTACAATAATAAAAATCTACAAGAGGGAAAGCTTGGGGAGAAATGCCTAAGTGACGCGGGGTTTTTTTACACCAGCATAAATATGCACACGTTATAATTTAACAAAATCCTACTGATCCACATTATATGTAATTAATGACATTATGGGCATATACGGGTACTAAAGATAATTCAATTAAGCAAACGCGATTGAAAGCCTTGCGATATATAAACCATTTTAGATACTGTGAGTTTTTACATAGGTACATAATACTGTGAATTGGTGTTGCAGGTCAAACAAGACGCCCTAGTTGTGCTCTTTTATGATCATGGCGTATTGTTCGTTCCGTTCAGCGAGTTAAATGCCAAGTTCAATCCAAAGTTGTCCGAAAAGGCACAAATGAACAATTCTACTGACGATTTAAGTTTTCGCTCAAATCGCACGAGTGATCCAGGCCTTGGGAGGTAAGGCCAGTATTAACGAGTTTCCAGATGAAAAAGAGAATTCCCTGTACTTACCTTACGTGCTCGCATACATCATGTACATCAATAGCAATATCTTATATTATTTACGTTCTTATCTTGATTCGCTTTTTCGAGTATCTATATTAAATAACAT
This sequence comes from Varroa jacobsoni, assembly GCF_002532875.2. Lineage (NCBI taxonomy): Eukaryota > Metazoa > Arthropoda > Arachnida > Mesostigmata > Varroidae > Varroa > Varroa jacobsoni. The sequence continues at coordinate 71,718 of NW_019213057.1, read as the reverse complement.
ATGCATATGTACTTTTTGAGGTGTATCTATTCCTAAGCCTATCTAGCATACCTAGTGAGTCTTAGGGGTAGCCGGCTCTGAACGACGTGTTTTTTGGGTATTTTCATATTCTCATCCTATTCATGTTATTTACTACAGCAATATATTATAGTCGCCTTTTTACTGACATGGACAGGTCATGCTCGATGTTGGATTTTACCAGCGAAGTCCCTCCCATCCGCGCTGATTATTGGAACCCAAGTACTACCAGCATCAAACGAGTTCAAGCCGAAGCTTTCGAGCCCTCAATGAGGTAAAGATGACCATGTCGTCTAGGAAGATCAACACCAAGCACTACCCCACTAATTCGGTTTTCTCTCAAGCATATATAACTTTGGAGTTATGGGTACATTCCTCATTATTTTGTAACCCACTGATGTCAATTGCAGAGACAATTATTAAGACTTTTTGCGTTAAATTTCGTATCTATGATGTGAAATTTACTCATGATTTAAGCACGCTAAAAAATGAAAGTTTACATACCATTGGATCGAGGAATTTGGATAACCAAAATTTTCTTTTAAAAGGAGAAAAATACCAGCGGTAATTTTGAAATCTTACGAGTTACGAGACTGTCTATCCTTCAGACGAATCATGAAATAGCAAAAACCTAACTTTATTCGTTGTTCCAGCGATCAGCACCTGCGCGGCTATTGTCTTTCACATGACCGCACTGTTGTATTCGCAATGTACGGAAATACAGTATACAGGCTTAGCGGTACTGGATGTGCACCGCTCGCCAGCATCGAAGTACCAATCGATATGGACAGCACGTTCAGAGTTATGTTTCTTGGGCGCATTACTGTGCTACAGGTTCGTCATGACACTAGATCAGATTCGTAGGAACGACATACGACATGATCGTATGATAAAACAGAAATAAGCAAAATCTTATCGCTATATATGTTGTTTATGCTAATAAGACTATCGTTAGAAATATAACCTATTTTTGCCTAAGAAATCAATCTGGCCGCTATGTGCAAAGCTAGCTACACGGAATGCTATTATTATCGCACTGGTGGATTATTGGGTATTTGGAAGGACGCAGGACTTAACGTGAATCTAGCTAGATTAGTTAATTATTGTTTCGATTCGTTATAAAAAAGGATACCGGATAAAACGGATTAGTACATTCGCTACAAAATGACCACTGTTTATTTTTATACTTGCTAAAAAAATTAAAATATTGACGTTGTTTTCGGGCACTTCTTTGATCGTAAACGTATCACGAATTAAACGCTTAAACTAATATTGAAATAACACATTTTCATGCATTTATGGAGAATGCGTGAATTTAGCACTGAAACATTTTCTTAACTATTTAATTTATACACAACAAACAGCGTTTTGTTTACCCAGTGCCAAAAACGCAATATTATACTCACTTCTTAGTTGCAAATAAAGCCATTTTGTCCTTATAGCCATTCTCTAGAACATCAATCAATCAATTTTCTATTGATTTACTTTGGTCTAGCCAAAAATGACCAAGCCTAATGTGCAAGAATCCGTGCATCCAAATCTGCTTCAAGCTTTTGCAATGCAGCTTCAACAATTTTTCGCCATACGCTACTAGGATTGTTACGGAGAAAGATGACTTCGCATTACTTTTCATATCTTTCTTATTCATTCGATACAACTGAACCAATACAGATTCTTGTTGATTACTTTGTCTTTTCCAAGCGTTGTCGTTCAGTTTAGAAGACCCTCCATGTCCTACTACATGCAAATTACATGTATATTTATAATAGACATCTGACCTGACCCTAAGCTTATCTATAGCTCCCGAAGCTATCCGTTCCTTTGTCTCTTTCATAGTGACGTAGAGATACCAGTTCTCGTTACTCGTAACAATTCTGTGTAGAAATGGCTTAGTATAGCTCGGTGTCGGGCGACATATCGAATGATAATAAAAGGTCATGTTTTTTAAAGTTTTACAAACCACCTTCAAGTAATCCTTTAAGGTATAAATACACGGTATACAACACATATATCCCAGGGTTGCAGGGTTGGCAGCTGTCGAGTCTCGGTGAAAAAACAAAATATAGCCAGTGTCAAAAACACATATTTTCTTCAGCAGGAACGTACAACTCCAGTCCACCTAAACATTAGTTACCGTACGGAATTCTATAGTGCACGGGGATTCTGTTTACCGCACAATGAAATTACAACGGGTCTGGAGAGGAAAAATAGCATTTTCTAATGGTATAGAAGTAAATAGAACGCCATTGTTTATGAGCTAACCTAATAAATAAACAATGTACTGTGTTGCAGGGCGACACGATGACGGCGGCGTACCTTAATTCAAACAAGCCGGCCAAAATACTACATAAGAACTATCGTAGCGCGGGGTTCGGCTTCGTTTGGGATGAGACCGGCGTGTACCAGGTTGGGGAGGACATGAGTTATTATTGCGACCTCGATTATTGGACACCAGAGTAAAAAAGAAACAAACTTTAGTCCGGAGAGATGCCCGCCTTCACCCAACTGTAGTGCCAAAAAGCTACGGCGCTCCCCTGGTGTATTCTAGTGAAACTAATTCTTCTTTCCGAATTTTCTAAAAATAGCGAAATTTTTGAAGGAGAGGTCGGAGTTTACAGAATAAACCAGTGTAATAACTTCAGATTCCAGAAACTGCTGTTTTCAGTGTACTACATTTGGTAGTATATTTGCAGGGTACCGTTTTTTTTCAAAATAACGGCAATAACTCTTACGTTCTTTTATATTACTGAAATATAGAGTCATTGAGCGTGTCCGTAAATGGACTCCTACTGAGCATGAAGGGGTTACTTTCGATAGACGCATTAGATAATGATAATATATAAAATTGTTGATGAATGTTATTATGAAAATTGTTGAGAATGATAATAGATAAAGTTGTTCCGAGATATGACAAATGACCAGCAGAAGAGCTTTGATTTTAAAAACGCACAGATCTACAGTCGCTAATAAAAATGCACTTTATTATATACTAGGACCTAGATTAAGCGCTGATACTTACTTACACATACTGTCTGCTTTGGCTTTGGCCATTTTTTCATCCAACTCCGCTTTGTTGCAAACAGATCCGTATGTGTAATCCGGTTGAGATGCCCGATGACTTGCAAGCAGACATAATGGCCTACAGTACAGCGTATCGAACAGCGGACACCGTCGGACGCGCAATAAGCGGCGAACAGGTAAGTCATTAATTCTGGAGTTTATAAAAAGCGTGGAAAATTCGTTTCAAACTTCTTTAAATTCAAAAAACTGTTATTAGTAACCGGGAAGGCAGAAACATTGGTATGTTTATACTCGTTTAAGAACGCCATATTTAAAAAAAAACAGTCGACTTAAATTTTGGCTTAGCCGTAGTCCCAAAAGCCCAAACAAGTGAAGAAACCTAAAATATAACATAATATGACATCAAAGTCATTGTGGTCATCACAAATGACCTTAGTGAATTTGCTAATGATGCTTTCATTCATAATTGAGTCATTGAGGACTGCCCATGGTGACGCATGAAAATTTTTCTTGCAATCCACGCGAGCTGTATGATGATTTTCAATGGTATACACCGTTGATTCTATAAGTTTATGATTTCAGTGGGAGTTCGTCTGGCGAAAAGACATTAAACAATAGCTGATGTTCATCCCAAATATAAACCTTCTCTCTGTGGTTCGATAGCGTTTTTCGTAATTTTTGTCTAGAGAAAACTAGTTTTTTTTCTGGTAGCACGAATACTGGATAAACGCATTTTCGGTACAAACAGCAGGCCAACCTTCGATTCAAATCCTGGACACTTTGTTTACGATAAGCTTAAAAGCAGTGTTAGTTGAGTAATGGCTGTTTTAGAACTCCGCTATGTCGCAGCTGCTTACAGTGTGCCTCACTCTTTATATATTGTGATCTGTCTTTGATAGCTGACTACTGAAACATGTGCACCAGGTCCAATGTTCCAGTTCGACGCCCAGAAGCATCTGGCTTCACCCGCTCTTCTCAGTATTGCAGGAGCCTATACATCGACAAATGAAGATGTAGCCGAGAAGTTCATGAAAGCTGCTCGAACTGGCTGGCAGCATATTGATGATTTCAACGGTGGTCGCAGCAAGCTTGGAACCTTTAGGCGATTAGATAACATCCGTAGGAAATTAAAAGTTGTTCACTAGGTACGACTGTTGAATCTTACCAGACTGCTGGGCAAGCGTCATTCGCAGTTTTACGCTCCCACTCAATGGATCCAATGATTCAAAGAGAATAAAATCCGACCTTCAGAGGTTGATGCGCGCGCAGTAGAGAGACGTCTGAAGACATCTTCCTCGGTCCTTTTATATGGATGTTCTCTCTTGCGCGGCAATTGAACAATAATTTAAGAAAACTGCTAAATATTCCGAAGATGAACAAAAAGCAAATACAAATATAGAAACATCAAAAACAACAACAGTCATTCCCGGTTGGGTTTTACCATGACTATTTAACATTATAACAAATGTTTTTATTCAAACACAGTTGGGCATTGAACCATATTTTCAACGGTGAATATTTACTCTTTGACGAGGTTTACGGAGTGATGGGGCAAAAAAATAGCTTTACACATCGTTCTGGGGTCTCTAGAGGTATGAGATTGACGACGCGATGGAAATTGCACCAACTGGCCAACGAGACCGATAATTGTTTAGGATTTAAATCTGAAAAAAGCTTAATTTCTGAAAGACTAGGTTGCATAGAACGGTTGTGATAAAGTTTGTAAAACCAAGAGCTCTAAGAAAGAAGGAGCGTTTTTGGTTTTTAGGTATTTTTTTAAAACCCCGAAAAGGACTTAGCCCCGAATTCAAATATCTCTGAAGAGTTCTCGAATCAAGACATTGTGAAATACTCAATGTACATAAATGTATATTTTAATTACGATTTGTGTACGTGTATGATAAACAGATTTGAGAAAATAATGATCAATTTTAAAATAATAATAATAATCTTAAAATAATAAAAACATTCCTATTCGTTGATGAACATATGAAAATACGCCTTTTCTATTAGATTAAATCCGATATTAGTGGTTGAAAATAAATCCAGCACATGCCAAGGAAAAAGTGCTTGAAGCTGTTAGCACTTCTTTTATCCCAACATCCAACGTACCCCTAAGTTGCTTTAAATTTGCAACTTGAAATTAACTAAACTTTTCAATAAAGTACGAACAAAATATTTATAGTAATAGAACTAACTTATACCTTGTATGATAGTCAGTCAAGAACCTTGTATCATAGTCCGGCTGCCAAAGGTCATCCTTTTTTAGAAACAAACCAGGGAAAGTGTATATATTTTCCCTGTTATATTATATAACAACAAAAGTGGTGGGTTAAACATACTTTTTTATTTCTCACCTATGTCTGTATATACCACCCTTAATGAGGGCAAGAGATGAGTCGAGATGGAGTGCCTATACATCATGATATCATCAGCAACACCAACTATAATGTATCTGTGCTAAGGTGTTGTCAATTAGGGATAGGAGTTTCGAAACACACGCAGTCCGAAAGAAGTATGAAGAATCCAATCGATCGCTATAGTTTTACAGACATTGCTGTGGAATCCTTAAGCTCAACGGCGACTGAATCAAGGCAACGGTGTAGCTATGATAAAGCTGGATGTTATATTCAAATATCACAAAGAGTAACTAATGTACTGAGATCAACAAACTGCCAAATATTTTGTAATTATTAAAAATACCATGTAGTATCTATAAGTGTCCCTCAAAATGACATGTTAAAAAACAACGTTTTTTTCTTGCAAAGCTATACCTTCGAGAGATTATTATGAATACTTAATGAATAATATATATATGAATATATGAATACTTAAATGTATGTATGTTGGAGAAAAACAATAACGTACTGGTTTTAAGAAAAGCAACAGATATGCCATCTATGATGTATCTGTCATTTTTCTTACAACAGTATGTAAACAAAACAAAGAAGCTTAGCTAATTTCTTAAGCAAATACGCGAAGCATCCACCTTGACAAATTGATTGTGATGAAAAATGGCCAATATTTGAAATGAAAATAGTGCAGATCTGTTCCTCATAGTATTTTTTGTTTATTACAGCAGCTATCAGTTGCAATAATACACACCCTGCCACGGGCTAAACCATTCAATATATACCCAGATTTTTTAAACATGGACCGCTTCCCACTAGTAGCATCGTATCTTCTCTTGTAACTCTATTAACTTCTTTTTTTATTGGTTGTGTTAATGTGAAATTGTTTGTTGTTGAATATGCCAATGCGGACCGTCAATACTATTATTATTATTGAAGGAAAAACGGAAATACTTTATTTACAGAATCACATATCCTATTGATGTTCAGCAAACGTTTGAATTCCATTTTCACAAATAATTACGGCTTAGAGCTAATTTCACTCGTTACATGTCCCTAGCAATCTCTCTCTCTCTCTCTCTCTCTATTTATATATATATATATATATACATATATATATATATGTATATATATATATATATATGTATATGTATACATATATATATATATATGTATATGTATACATATATATATATATATATATACACACATTACAGGTTAGCTTAAGCTTAAGTTCCGAAAAAAAGCTCACCTATGCTCCAGATGTTTCCACCTTTTCTTTAGGGAAACTAGCAATACATAAATAGGGAGCTTCTAGTAATGTGCGGATGACCGACAATGTTGTTTGTTAAGCGTGCCCTTTCTTTACATCTACTAGGCAATAAACTTCTTTCGGTTATGTTCAGCATTTTCCTACAAAAGACCTCTTTGCTGTATCAGGGTGCTCCGACAAACCTGTCCTACACTTAGTAGTCGAGCATCTCATGTTTAATTTCATGCTCCTGCTTGATCTGGAACATCTGACCATTGTCACCCCGTACAAAACCAGGGACCCCATTCTCAAACGGTTCAAGTCCCTCACCATCACCTGGACCCCCGCCGTTTCCATCGGCACCACCTCCCACCCCTCCAATAGCAGCAGCACCACCACCTCCCCCGCGGCCGTTGTCAATCGACCGATCGTCTTCGGGGTCGCGGCCAAATCGCTGGTCCTCGTCATATCTGCAACACCAAATTTTAAATATACGTAAAAATAGTAGATAGATGATACTTACTATAAAGCTTATGTTATGTTGACAATTTTGCAAATGTCCGGCCAATGTTAGTAACATATGTTCATTATAAAAAAAAAAGTTACTTTATTTTCTTTGGTTCTTCAGCCGTACATATTTGCACGATTGCCCAAAAACTAATAGCCAAAATTACATTGTTTTCCGTTCAAATGCACATGCTCTTTCTGTCACATACAACACAAACCTTCTAGCCTTGCGTCGTTCCTCGCGTGACCTACTGCGACTCCTCCTTTTCTTGCCTCGTTCATCTCGGTCTCCCCTGCTTCGATCTCGTCTGTTCCCTGCCCCTCTTTCTCCGCGATCCCGATCGCGTCTTCGCTCGTCGCGATCTCGATCCCGGCCACGGTCTCGACGATCGCGGCTACGTGACCGTTCTCGTCGCCTATCCCTATCACTGAAATTACAACATCAATAAATGTACGATGAAAACTGGGTCTACACTCTGAGAGTGTGCTAGATCTAAAATAGTCAAATGATTATTATATTAATAGTTTACTATCTTTTTGAAACTTTACGAAGATCGTATGAAAACAAGAAATAACCAGAAAACAATAGCGATAAAAGTAGGTTCTAACAAGATCAATGAGGTCATCATGTCCCTTCTACGTTCCTAAGCAGAAAATGCTTTTAGATCATAGTCGTAGGCCTGACACTGTCCGAGAGCTGTAGAGATTAATCGTTTAGTTTGATACAGGATTTGCAATGAGGAACAAAAGAGCTCGTTGCTGACCTGGAAGCTTTTGCACAAATGAATTGCACAGTTGTTTTCTTTGGATGTAAATTATGGTCGGATGGACTGGAATAATTGTACCTGCTTTTTTCGAAAAGGAATAGAGATGCCAATAGATTTTCTAAGAAAAAAAAAAAAAGATGTTTACCTTTTTTTGGTAAACTCCGTTTATTTTCGTTTTGGAATAAGACTACCGTTGTTCCAGCTACCAACGATCTTACTGACACCATAGTGTCTAAAATATTATTTTTCTAAATGGTAACTCAGTAGGTAACGCGACATCTGCTGAGCTACGGTAGCTAAGGACTCTGCAGCGGCCATACTCTATTCGTAATCAAATCTCGACGTTGATTGTTCCTGTCCCTGGCTCTGAGAAAAGCGAATAAAATAGCTTGCCGTCTATAGTCTAACTTCAGACTGGAAGGGCTTTTTTTATACTTGCCATGATGTGAACGCCGTGAATGAATACTGTTTTATTTCGCAGCACATTTATTATATAAGAGTCCATTGAAAAAAACCTAAATACCCTAATCGGCAGCCGAGAACACAACATGGTAATGAACCAGAAGCCACTGCTCAGAAAACACTGTACAGGATAAAAGTTACCAAAGAAACCAAAAAAAGGTTGCATTTTTATACAGTGCAAAATTTATACATAACCCGCAATTCTGTTCAGCTGACTTCCAGAACAAAAAATAAAGGTCTTAATTATTAAGAATGAGACCGGATGGGACAAAGGCAATAACTGTGAATCGTCTTTGATTTTTCTATGCTTGCATTCGCAAAGCAGTACCCAACCTGTTTGGAGCAGGCATTACCTGCCCCGTTTATGAACGCATAGATAAAATCAGTCGTCTAAAACACGCACATTCTCTCACTCTTTGGTCAAATGTAAGCTTTTAGATAATGTAATCACTGGTACCACCTTCGATAAGTCAAATTGCTGATCTCTGACTTAAAAAGAGCAGTTCGCATATCGGAAAAAACATTCGATTATAGCTTTCCGATTAGTAACGTAGAGCAGAAATGATAAGAAACTTTATAATTGCCTAAGCTTAAATTTTAAGTGCGCATTCAATTCAAAAATTTTTCTAAAATACAGCATAGGAAAAAAATTCGCTGCATACGGAAATATTCGGTAGAATTAAATATAAGGCTGATAACAGACCTTAAGTACAAAAAAAAAACTATCGAAAGGGCTAATCAACTTAAAGAATGCAATAAAGCTCGGGAAGATTAGTCGTTTGAGCTTAGCTAAATAACTCAGTAAGCAATAGATACAGGATTACCGTAAATGGCTCTTTGAGCAGATATTTACTCAAATTCTGATGACTATACGCTGTTTTCACGTGTTTATTTACATGTTTCTCGAAAAGGCCTTTAGCATTTAGGACCGGTTTTGAATAAAGGGATTTGTATACACTAAAAAAATCTATTTTGACGGTTCACCCTGTATATGCATCGAGGGAATAGCCCACAGCGTTACAACGGACATAGGATAAAATGATAATCTTTTGTTGCTTTTGTTGCTAAGAGGTTGCTTATCGTTATTATATAAGAAGACAGTGCATTTGAGTATGCTAGCGTTTCAACTAATGAAGCAACGTGATGTGAAAATGCTCAGGCAAATATGATTAGACGACAGAGGAGGAGATTTGCTTGATACGATTCGGACGAATAACTGGAGCAAAAGTGTACAATGGCCGTCGACACAATTTGTTTATTTGGCGTACAGGTCGCAACAATAGTCACTTCGCTAATATGTCCTCGTACTACCTTATTGTGAAACGAACTGTATTATTAATAATTATATAGACGATTATAATGGATGCCCGTATAATAAAGAAACTGACTTACCGCTCCCGCTCCCGATCACGTTCGCCGCGATCACTACCTTCTTCTCTACGGGCGCGTTCTCTTTCAGGATCTTCTCTACCTGAGTGTCGCGTATTTACTTCCGGTCCACCCCTGCGGGTACCACCAAGACCACCCCCTAGCCGGCGCGGTAGCCAGCCTTTAACGGTTCGGCCCCGCTCAACGTCGACCAGAACTCGACGGGAATCAATCTTCTTGCCATCGGCGTGTCTGTACGCGGCTAGAAAATGGAACCACCGCATAATGATGGCAGCGAGCAATCACACACAGACACACACACACACACACAAAGAAACTATAAAGTCAACACGGCATCATCTTGCGAATGGGCAGCCACACGTATTACAGCTGCGGTACTTCCTACTTACATTGTTCAACACTCCTATGATTATTACACTACTATTATTTTTGGTATTACTTTACTACCCTTACTTACTTGATTGAGACTTACCCTTCCGCACCCTTTTCCTGATCGTGGATATTATAAAATATACTAAACATATAAGGAGCTGAGCTAAATAGGGCATCATAAAGAACTGCATCGCAAAGAACTGCTAAGTACTTAAATTTGATTACGTTTAACATATACCAAGAAGAAAGAAGAGATCCCAAATAAAAACAATAGAGGAGCCATACATATCATCATAAAGTAACTCTCTGCAGCTACCCTTTTATATGCATTTAGGATCAGCTCGCAACATTCTTAAGATACAGTAGCGAACATCAAGCGATCCTTAAAACAGCAATATCTTACATAGGCAAGTATGGATCACTATTTTTAGTTCTAATAATATTATCGATTTATCATGACAAACCAAGCCAATTCAAAGAGAGCCATATATATATATATATATTTATATATATATGTTCTAGCTTTCAGGACTTTCCGATCCCAAATTGTGGATATGAAAAGCTATGGGTCTTAGTTTATTGACAAAGCCAAAACCCATTAACAGAATAACTGTTCCATGAACTTTAATTAATGAAGCTCGACTCATTGCTCATCTATTACGCGTTTTCTACAAATTCAATCAAGTAACTGTTCCTTATAGAACCGTTACGATGAGGCAATCACGCACACATATGGAACATTTGCTACGAGTTAGAGGTTTCGGAAGGGTATCTAATAGCCACTCTTTAATGACAGTCGAAGAATAGCTCCGGACACGGATCACTCCTCTGACAGCTCTGCGACATTTGGAGCTTTCCAATTTATTGAATACAGCGTGTTCATCATGGAATTAATTTACGTCATCATCACGAAATTAACTATAATCCTTTCAAACAAGTCAAACCTTGCGGTGGTTTGATACGGCAGTATCTACTAAATTCCATCAAACAGTCTACGTAACTCGTTCATAACTGGTTGGTGGTCTTTTTCTTCTTCTAATATAATTGTTTACCTGAGGCAAGGGCCTTACCTTCCAGATGAAGGCGCCAGTGGAAAGACTATCCATCACTCACTCACACTTTCTTTGAAGTCGGATACCCTCGGACTTACCACCAAATTAACTTACTTGCGGTATAACAAGTAAATGGTACTCCTTACCGCGAGTACAAAATACGACCACTTAGAGAAATGCGTAAATATTGAAAGAACATGCGCCTACTTAATACACAGAAGATAACGGGATATGTGTCATTCAATTCAGAGTCCTTGAATTAAATTCACAGTGGAGAAATTTAGAATGTATAAGGTCAATATTAATTACTGATACTGATAAGGCCAACGATGATAAATGAAAAACATAGACCAAATATCATAGGATTATTTAAGACGCATGATTCTACAATGTAACGTAAAAATCGGCACTGATAACCTGAGAATCGAAAAAAAAACCGTCTGCTGTATTTGTATAATGGTTGAACGAGTTACCTCTGACTCAATTACCTCTTAATAGATGAAGGTTGAAACTCGTCGCCACGAAGATGTACCGCCGCTCTGACGCAGGCTGATACTTACGTTCAGACAACACTATAATGATACCGCACGACGCCAATATCGGTCGGCCGGACATTACGGAATGGGTACAAAGACTCCTGCGCAATAATTTACTTACTACACTGACCGATGTCGAATCCAGTCTGTCGCCCTAGCTGTTACTGTCTTTCATGTAGGGAGAAAGAAAAAAATTCACCTAGGTTTTTTGGTACGACTGCGACGTTGCTTATAAACTTGAATGGCTATAAGCAAATTTGACAAATACATAAACAAGCTTTTCCTATGAGGTTAAATAATATTTGTGGCAAAGAAAAAGCTCAGAGAGGAGAGCCATCTTACCCGCCATTCCTTAGTGATTTCTTACCAAAATACACGAATCAGCTTACTGCAAGGTTGTATGAGCTACTCTGGCCTCAATCTTTGTGTGACCAATGTGAGCTTACCGAAGGATCCTAAGAATGACAACATTTTGCTAGAGAGGCTGACTAGCTTACCATAAAGTACGCTTTAAACGCTTTGTATTCTTATCCAAATATTTTAAAAATAATCAGTAACTTCAGTAACTTGACCATGCATAACACAGTCTAAAAATTCCGAAAGCGAAAAAATACGAAGATCATCTTAATTAATATTGGTTACTAATTTGGAGCTTCATTAATCAACGCCGGCGAACCCAAAAGGCAGTCACGTCCTATCATCATGATCATGACTAGCAGCGCGTTTATTCCACAGATTCAATTAACCTTAGCTCGTTAAACAGAAGTGTGTTCGTCATTCTGTTCAAAAATCAGTTATCGCTTATACGCGTGCAGGCGTTAAAAACGTATCTTCCTTACAGCGATACTCCTTTACAGCCAAACAGGTGTAGCCTTGAATGACGAAATACCATTTCGTAGACTCACTGCTTTGTAGCAATTATAATGACTACACATGAGCCAATTGAAAATTGTTAAGCAATGGTCCGCAACTATCGCACGGAAGAATAATGATGTTTGTAGCATTCATACACAAAGTACGAATGTAAGATAGATTCTACTAAAGCGGTTAAAATACTAATAAACACTTTGTTGGCGGCAAGTTCCTAATAGCTACAAATACAAAAAAGCATTGTATCACTGTTCCAATGTCAACAGAAAATTAAAATGCATTATGAACTGGCAGCTACTGAAGCTGAAATACGATTTTGATCAACAAAGAAAATAAGTTTGGGACAAAGGCAACTTAGTTTTTTTTCTCTTTTAGCTTCATTGAGAAACTGATTGCACAGCAATAAGGGGAATTATTTGTACCCACTTACCATGCATATCACGTTCGTGTGCATACTCTATGAACGCGTATCCCCGAGGTTTACCGCTAATTTTGTTGTGGATCATGCAGATCTGAAAAATAGTCGTTAAAAAACTATCTTTAGAAAATATTCAGTCTTTAAATAAGACTTTTTCAGATCCGGATTGGGGTGTCACATCTTGCGTGTTAGACATAAAACGCATTTACCAAAATACCTTCCCACTTGGTACAAGAAATGACGCCACTTTGAGAACAATGCGAAGTAAAATTAAGAACATGTTACAGTTCATTGAATACATGTATAATAACCAACTCGATTAGAATAGTAACAAATTAATACTAACAACAAATCACTTAAAATTTAGGTACGTAATGGAAAATTCGAACTCATTGTTATTATTTCGTTACAACGCTATGTACCTGCTTGATACTGCCATATTGTTCGAACTCTCTGCGTAATTTTCCTTCTGATGTCTCATAGTTGATTCTAGCAATAAAGAGTGTTTTAAAAGGATCTGCAGTTGCAGCCTCGTTACTCGTTGGATCCCAAACGGCAATTGCTTGTTCAAGCTGATAAGCGGTTTCTTCAGCTTTTTCTTTGGCACGTCGTTCTCTACGCTCTTCACGAGTTTCAACTCTCATCGCTGGTGGAGCCTCAACCGGGTCCTGAGCACAATAACATAACCAGAAGAAGCAGTCATAACTACGGAATTGCGCATTATAATACATATGAAGGTATTACACAACTCGAAACATTCATATTGTACTAAAACGTAACCCCACTAACAATAAGATTCTGATTTTGGTGTTTTAAATAGATCTTTTTATAAATCGATTTCGAATTTAAATGTTTTAACCCGCAACCTTCCGTTCTGGGTGCACACACGCCGAGTAAAACAAACCGACTTTTTGTCCCTTTGCAGTTTCCAGCATACACTAGAGTTCGTTATAGACCTGTACTGACCTCGAAGTTATCCACAAATGGGGCGACTCCTGTGTAGTTGCCCTGTTGTTTTTCATGAGGTAGTTTTCCTACCGGTGGCATATAGGGAATCGGGTCCCGTGCCTTGAACAACAGCAAAAGCTGTGGAGGCAGGAACTGCGTCATTTTGGATCTTGCTGGGTTTTGCCTGGACCGAGACTATGTACAGCTTAAACACAAGCCAGGCGGCTGCAAAATCATACGGCCGCACCTAATGGTAAGCTTCGACAATTTCAATAATACTGATGGTGTGTCAAAAAGCCGTCCCAAGATAGAGTAAGCCTTGATACAAATGCGGCGGCTAGCTATCCAGACAATACGCTTAGCGAACACAATAGCACAACACCACGAGAACAACCACCATCTTTACGGCCACCACAAAGAACCGAAAAGCTCACTCACGGAACAAAAACTAAAGGCAGCGTCATGAAACAGATGGTAGATTGCAGCGCTGGGTCGAAAAATACCGACTCATAAACTGTGGCGCGATCCTTCAAAAACCCACTTCGTGTTTACATAGCAGTTGGGGAATGTCAAAAGCAAATTTTCGTATCCGAAATAGTGCATTCATAGTAGATTAGATTGATTTTCTGAGATATTTTATTTCTTTAAAGCAGTAGTAAATTTAGAAGATGTTGAAGTTGGATTTAATGCATACTATGTTGTATTGATACATGAATTCATATCTTAATAAAGCGGTAGCTCATACTGAAGTGAAAGAAGTAGACTAGCCCTTTTATAACAATAAGTTATGTGTTGTCAAGTAATTTGCCTACCAGTCGAAGAGGATAGGAATTGGGAAAATTCGACACATTAACCAATCAGAAGTCTGTAACGATTGCCACTTGTGCAACGATTTTTCGTCGTATATTAAAGCGCCTACGTGTTGTATGAATACCTGTAAGCCTAAAAACTATATAAACACTTAAGAAAAATAAAGATAACTAGTAACTGATCATGATTACGCGCTTTTTCACTGTTGAACTCTATCATAATTCGGTATGTTTAACAGTCATTTAAGTAAAACATAACTATTTTTATTGTTTATTTCAGCGCAACCTCTCTGTCCCATTACGGTGAGCCTCTTCGTGGATCTTAAAAATCTACATTTAAAAGTCTAAGTGTGCGTTTCTGCGTAACTGCAGAGGTGTTACGTTTTATTAAAGAAGACACCTTATATATAGGTGGAGTCAATCCCCATAGTCAACGGGTGACATCAAGTATTACATGAATAATCATGAACACAATATGGCTATATCTCACTCAAATAATTCTCAAACATAGCACAATCAGCAATTAGTAACAACAAATAGGGTAAATGCCCGCTTTTCTCAAGAGAGCATTGGGCTTGCATACATACTGCCATACTTGTTACGTCTACTTGTTAGCAAATGCGCCCTTCTTTACTGAGCAACTACAGCGCCACTTTGGCTTGCCAAAAACGCTCGTCTACCTTAAATTCACCTGACAAGGGGAGGAATAGACAGCTGAGGTTGACCCGGAATTCTTTGCTACTGGTGCTCTGGTAGATGGAACATAAAAGACACTCTACAAAAAAGGGACATTTAATATCCCGCTCTGCAGCGCATGGCCTAGCATGAACCGAATGCGAGGATGCTACCTAGAAAGCTTATGCCCAAAGACGCCTTCCTTGAATAACACATATTTATTTTCTCAATATTCTTATTCTATTCTAAAAATGTTTTTGTATTTCTTTTTATGTAGAGGATACTTGACAAATGTCAAAATAAATACACTCATATTAAAGAGGCTTATTTCATACACCGCGTGCTGTCTTTCAACTAGTTGCAAACAATTTGATTTTACTCAACTATCACATTATGATTATTCTGTACGATTTTATCATAAGGCCTAATCACTTGTGCTATCGCTAGTTCTTCGCAAATGTTTTAACCCTTACTTATAGATGCCTTATAGTAGACGACAAAAATGGCGAAAACTTAAAACAGTGATGGGGCTTCTCAATATTGTCAACAGCTTTTCGAACTGAATATCCTGCTACATTTACTCTGGTGAAATTTTTTTATATACGGCTTTTTTTTGCGTTTGAACTTCAACAATTGATTTTGTAATAAGAATGGATGGATCCAACTATCGGGCGTATTTTACTCATAGGTCGGAAATAGTTGTGTATGCTCCGATATTATCTACGATTAACGCCTGACCTGAGAACAAGATGTTAATGTATATTTCACATTTTCTTTTTATAGACGTACGAAGTCTAAACCCGCTACCGAAACATCGAGACTACTGTAACATCATTGAAACCGTGATATAATTTTCAAGTAAGTGTTTATATTTATGGTCGTTTACCTCCATCACATTACAGCCCCTACTACAGGGTCTTGCTAGTAGAATCAAGTTAATATTTTCTTAGGTTGATTACAAATCTAAGAATATCCTTCGTAAGACCAATGCATCTAAATCTCATACGGCCTCTAAAATTAATAATCAGTCGTTCTTCAAACCTCAGGGATGAAAGGGTATAGATAAGGCGATTTGGCATTCGTGCGCAAAAAATCAATTGCAGCGGCAAAGATGGCGATTATCGGCAGGCAAGAATCTTTTTTTCGAATATTCCAGGTCAAACATAGTTTCAAATCTACGAAACGTCTGCATTAAACTACATAGAATTACAAATTAAATAATTAGACAAATACAAGAACACATATAGGATTAATCTGTCGCTAGAAAGCGTTGACAGTTTGTGAGAGCAAGTAACAAGAAAGATATTCGTTTAAAGCATATCTCTCAGAACGCGAAGCCGTCTGTGTAGGCCAATGAAGCCCAGTCATTCTCAATAACCCGCTAAGAGGATGTTACAAAATGGAGCCCGCATGGTAACTGGAAACTGGTGTCTGTTTGTAAGTGAACAAATCAATGCATCCACTCCATACGATTCCATACACAATATAAATAATATAATTTTTTTTTTTTTTTTGGGTTTCAGCTGAAACGACACATAAAAAGCGATATAGTCTTTGTTATTAGTTGTAGGTGTTTGAAATTCAGCAATGCTAAAAGCCATCAGAAGTTACTAATCTGCCCTAAAAATTTAGTCCGTCGTAGAACTTTCAGCTTGTCGGCCGCTCAGAAAATGTGTTCGTTTTGTCTTAAATTGTACATTAACATCTGTGATCTGTAAGAATTACCCAGGAGAAACCAATTTGTTTACAACGTATTAGCGTTTTGCATCTGAATTATTACAGATGATGATAACAATAATAATAATGGTAATATTGAAATGAATGATGTGAAGTAAATGAGTAAATGACGCCTAAAAATGTGATTCGTAAATAAGATCATGAGAATTAATGTGATGAATCTAACCCTTATTTATTTTAGGTTTATATAAGCATCAAATGGTAGTGATAGGAGTACTTCGTACTACATATTATACGCACTTACATTTGTAAAACTGACGATTTGGTAATCGTTGTTGTGATCGTTGACTGGCACAACAGCTCTATTTATGCTTTGTGATCGAAATGTCGCCGGAACTTCCGCTAAAAAGCAAAATTTCTTCTCTTCTAATATTTTGTACCTCCTCATTAGAGTCAACATGTGAAGCTCATTGGTGCTACCGACATTCCTTGGGTAAACTTATGTTGCTAACTTTGGTTCTCTGCAATTTGTCATAGTTTTTTAAAGCGAATTCAGGACGGCGTTTCTATTATCAACGTATATGGTTTCAGTTTGTTTGTTGTGACATAGTTAATAACTTAAAAGCTTTGATGAATTTCAGTAACAGCTTAGAAAACACTTTGATCAAATTGAACGAAAGCGTATTACCCCGAACAAGGCTGCGCTTATTTTGATGCCAAAAGACGATAGCATTCTCGTGTTGTTGCGATTTCATGGACGAAATAAATGCTTCCGATAGGCTCAACATGCTTCTGCGAGCTAAGTGTAAGTCTATAAAATTAGGCAGTTTTTCGCCGGAAGCTGTAGGTCGTTGTAATTACTTCCACGATGAGGGAGGAATTCATTTGTTTTATATGGCTTATGCAGGAGTGATTCTTTGTACTGCACCTGAATAAAGGCTGTGTTTCTGATACACCGACTAACATAATTCTATATCTTTCAATTTGTTTATAACATTGATTGCATGAAAGGAGAATCATATCAGCATTTCATATGAATTTATTAGCAGCTTGTATACTGAGTGATGACAAACTATCTTCCAGAGGCTTTTTAATCAATTACTTGGTTATGTTTACTTAGATGAAAAACCATTCGGACGAGATAGTAGTTGGCCGAATTGTTCTCTATGAGAATGTCTAATTTATTTTCGACCTACGTCTAACTGGACTGACCAATAACATGCTGGCCTTTAGTTATCTATAGCAGTCTTCATAGCATAATTAACAACATTGCTCTTCGCAAACAATATGCGCACACCGTATCTGTACCGAATGTTCACTGTTGTGCTTATCGTCATTCAAAATAAATCAGTTTACTTCGTTGGTATCGCCTAGAGAATGCGAGAGTTAACAATTCTGTGTTACATCAATATTGTTAGTTGACAGAACAAAGTTTATGGTGGGAAACTATAATTTGTCGAATACAGAATTTGTCACGTACATTGTAAAGTTAGCGGAATAGGATTTGCTGTATGTGAAATTCAGTTTTGATTTAAACGTGCAGGCGGTGGCGACGAAGAGTTTTTAGCACGGTAATAAGATAAAGGTTGTAATTACCATGTTGCACTGAATTGAGTTTTGACAAACGGAGGTTTTCACGGTTGTTCACTTACAAGTTACAGTTACAAGTTAGAATACGACATCCTTCGCCTTTTGTCGTCGTGTGTCGGACTGATATTCGAAGAGTTTGTTTTCTCTGGCAAAATGCTCCTTTAAAGACTACGCTTTATACACATCAGGACGGTAATAGCGAATACACAGCTTAGTCGACCAAACTAACTATATTTCAATGAGTGGACACTAGATTTTTGTAATTTGTAGATCCAAATAAACGGAGTTAAAGTAGAAAACATGTAAGATCATGGGGTCTTTTTTTGATTATGGTTGTTTAGTGTTAGGCTACAAGACAACCTTTGTTTGGGTGGAATCAATGCGGCAAGAAGTTACAATTTTAGATAAAAACAATTTAGTTTTCTCGCTTATTTTTTAGATAGACCGATGACCCATGCGGTCAACGTAGCATTTAACAGTGTCCTTCGCTTAATTAGATTATGCGCTTTCTTTTGACCAAATCAGGCCCAGACAAGGCACCCTCTACCCGAACCGTTCTCTCAGAATTCCAAAGCTCCCCTTTTTCCAACGAATTCCAATTCTGAGGATGGACTCTTTAATATTTTGAAATATTGTATTTATTTTATGCTTGTACATTGTTCCTACATGGCTAAGGTTGATTACGATCAAGGTCGTATCGAACGGCTTAATGTATTTTGTGGTCGTATTGGGCGATACTTTAAAACCAATAAAATAAAGAAAGGGAGAATTGCAATCGCTAGAGGCCACCTTCACAAACATTCATCTTCTGGGTAGTGGTCGCGATTCAAAGCCCCTGTTTACCAACGCTAATCGGTATGTAAGCGCTAGCATAAGTGTATACGGCCATATATTAAGCTTTTGCCTTGAATATTAGTTAACAGTTCCCTCTAACCAATTTTTAGGCGATTCATTCGAAATGGCTTAACTTCTCGTTGAATCCGATAACTAACCATTACTGCCTAAAATGCTATCCAAATTACAGGTCTTGGTCCCGAAAATGCAAGGTTAGAGTTCTACAAAGCGATCTAGGATGCTTTATCTACTGATATAGCCTGTGTGATGCAGGTGTCCGATATTGACTTCTATAATTATCACAGAACGAAGTATATGTCGTAATCTAATATATTATCTGATATGTTTTACATTATGCATATTTGAACGATTTGAGCCAAAAACAACACCTGGTTCTGGCAATCCCCATTTTCAGCGACGTCGTTGTGTGTTGGGGCCCATGTTCAGAAGTGGTTTCAGCTCTATTTGGTATCACATGACCAGGAAAAGTTGTCAAACGATTTCAAAAGATGATATTATAGGTACACAAATGAGATATTAAAATGTCTCCGCAAGAAAACCTACGACAGATTAGCTGATCACGACTGAATTAGTCGCGATAACATATTTTCAATAAATTCAAATCTATACAAGCATAAAGCAAACTTCCTTCCAGAAGACACTTTGCTGATTTTTTGTCAAGAATTTGCGCCCTTTTTTGAGTAACCACTGTTTCTTAGGTCATACACAGATTATAAATGAATAAAGAAGTATTGGATTATCTACACCAAAATATTGAGAAGAGTAGTTATCACCGCATAGTCCAAAAATTAATTCAATCTATAATCTTGAAGAGAGGATCAGTTAAACTTAAATTAGTTCTTGTGGGTGTTTTAGGAACAGATGGGAATTTTTAGCAAGGATTTAACGTAGGCAAAGTCAATTACGCCCAAATAATTGGACTGGTTAAAAATTGATGTTGAATAAACGTAAATCACTCGACTGTTTGTATTTACGTAATTCATTTGTAAGACGGGGTTAATACTGAGTTTTTTTAGTCGAGCTAATAGCTTACAAAACCAAATATCTCGCTCGCCAATCTTCTGCTCGACTCTATAGTAAACAATCATTTTCTATTGGATATGGAGTTATTTAAAAAACGGAAAAAGTTCAGAAAAAAAGTCTGTGAATGTGTTAGTTTGTTGTTTTTTGGGCGTTCTTCTAGGTGTATTCCTTTTTAGAAAATGAGCGTGCCATGTCATTCTTATGGAGGTATGATCGAATGCATTTACGTACTGTTCGGGTTATACGGACTTCAAATCTTTCTTTCTTCGTTCGATACGAGAAGGCACGAAATATTAACTATACGGTACAAAAGAGCTTGAAATATATGGCCAATATGATTTTTCTCAGGCATAGCTACAAGAGCCTAGGTCAATGTGACTAATATAATATAATATAACAAGAATAACATAACAAGAAACGAAGAAGGTTCGCAACGGCAGATGCTATATAAACCACATAAGTAAAGAATATTCAGTTTTTGTATTTCTAAAGTAATAGCTCAGTTGTCTTTCGACGCTTTTATTGAACACGCTATCCCGTTATCGAACTGAAATATCTCGAGTTTTTATCTGAGCGCATACAAAAGCACATACATATGTATGTAAAAGCTTAAGTATTGTAACGAGGTTTGGGAAGCTCGTTTAACGGAACGTATTTTAGGTCTAAAGGTAATTTATGACCGTTTCATAAAGGAAGTCGTTTTAAAATGCACTTTTGATAAGAGCACCATAGCAGTAATAAACATGGTAAAAACCACAAAGTCACATAAATTACAGCGCAGCAATCGTACAGATAAATCACAGTAAACTCAGCATTTGTAGGATGATATCATGCCGGTTCATGAAATATCTCAATGAATTCCTGCCCTATAACCCTGCGCCCAGCGATACCCCAAAATCCAACAATAACGACGAGAACAAATGGCGTTGAACTGCGTATTAGAAAGTCAAACATACACCAGTTGAGTGCGCCCGGGACTGGAGGTGTTTTAAATCCTTGGCATAACCGCGTTGAGCAAACGTGTCGAAGGGAGGCGATAAGCGAGTCAACTTTCTCAGTTGAGCACATTAAAACAAACCATCTGCGAGGGGACGGATCACGCCATCATTACATTTAATCAGGAAGGCGTGCTATCTGTCTTCGAATCAATATCAGCACCGAATCGTGCCGCATTGCCATTTCTTTCAGTATCTTTCTGAACGCTCCAGTATGAGGCTGCAAAAAAGTCCCAACCAGTTAACACTAGCGGCGGTAGCTGTAGCAGCAGCTGCGATGCTAATAGGGTGCTCGTTTGTTGGATATTCAGCACTCCAAAGCAGCGCGACATAAACGGATAAAGCCCCGATTGGCACCGTGGCTCTCCGTGGGGCACCCTGTATTTCTCTTACAAAGGCGCACATGATCGGAAAGTTTTTTGGACCCATGTTCTGTGCTATCAGATATTCATGGAGGTATCGAACTGCAACGCCGTGCATGAGGAATTTCATTCACCCAAATTGCGCAATGTGTTTTTATCATAGGCCCACCTACGAGAGAGAAGCGGAAAGCGTATATGCAGGTGGTCACACAAAAACAGCATCCTGGAACCGTAGCCGTAGTAATTTATTTAAGGAAAAGGCGTTGAAGAAGTTTCAAATTGAACCTAATCGTTTGTTTGGGTTGGCTGGGGTTTTTCGTCCACAAATTGCTGACGGTATCAATGTTGGTCATCGATAGGTTCGAACAACTTATCGACTGGAGACTTGAAGTATATTTAACGTGTGCGATTCTTCAATGGTCAAAATTAGGCAAAATATCGCGCTAATTTATTATTATAGGCAATTATAATTTGCACCCATTAAATCTCATCAATTTCGGGTATAGCCTTTTTAAGCTATAATCTTTCAGTACATGCCCGTTCTTCTATTATGATTATGATTTAATAGCTAAAGTAACCTTTCATACGAACGTGTATGACAAAAATCATACATGTTATATACTAATATACTGTAGCTGCGATCTTTAATATGTTGAAACTACCTTTACGTAATAATCCTTTACCATAAATGCAAAACAAACTAAAAATAGAATCAGTAACGTTTCTGGAAATATTAGGAAACTCGAGAAAGATCGTTCATTCCACTCTGGGTATTTACCTTCGATTAAGTCGCGGGGGCACGTCAATACGTTTATAGACTATGAGTAATATTATGCTATGTAATTGTAATCTGTCCAAAATCAGGTTCAACTCATAGAAACATGAAAAACAACATGTAAGATGGAATAGAGGTATTGTTAATCTTATTAGTTAATCTGTAATATTAAGATTTGATATACGGAAAACACGGATACATAATTAGCTCATAAGAAATGTTTTTTATGATTTCGGACCTAAAAAAATCGTGCAACAAAAACATACTATGATATATCTGATATATAATCTGCTAGATGACAATGAACAGTGGACTGTTTACCTGTATAAATTTAATAAAAAAACAAGTAATAGCAAATTTCAAATTCATCGCTGTACCCAATGCGGATAGGAATAGCACAAAGTTCATGACAACTTGTTTTCTTCCAGAGCCGATTCTGATGACTATATTTGTTAGTTTACTCAGTCAAAAAATACAGCCACTATTTAATCAAGATAGTTATCAATATTTGAACAAGGGAAAAATAAATACTCAAGCAAAGATAATCTATTCATCGTTCAGTTTCTATTGTAGCTATTAAGGATGAACCTTTGCGACGAAGATGCTTTCTGTTAGCATGGCTTTTAAAAAACCAACATGCAAGAAAAGAAGACGATCTTCAAGTCCAACACCTTGATCTGCATCCTTTCTATTTTAGTGAGTCATACTCAAAGCTACAGCAAAACTACCATCAGAGATGCATCTCGACTCCCCCGTCTTAAGCTTGCGAATCGACCCGGGCTGTCCGCACAAAATTGAAATAGTAAGCACAGTGGCGCGAGAAGAACGCTGCTATAACTATAAGATTATCGACTTTTTCGGAAGTCGGTGGGATTTTATATGATATACTCGAGGACTCTAAAAAGCGTTATTCGAAAAACGGCTAACTTGACGAGAACAAAATTGGGCTCTCTTTTGTACGCGATCGTGTTTTGCAGATGGCGAGCTCTTCAGAATATCAACAATCCACTAGAGCACGAGGGCTAAGCTAATTATATTACAGCGTATGCTAAATCAGCAAGAGAAGGAAACTAGCTGTCCGAATAGCTTGAGGGGATTTTGTATCAATAGCTTGATAAATGTTGCTGAAGACAGCGCATATAGACCGCGCATTTTCAAATGTGTTGCCTTTGACGGCAGAGGTCTGCGGAAGCACACGATGAATATTTTGCCTCAACAAAGTGGTTCACGGCCTTTGTAGCTTACTTATCGTTGAAACAATTACGACAAAAGAGCGAAACGGTTTCTCCCATGAAGATTACCACACAAACTCTTTAAATACTCAATTGAAGGGGAAAACTTCCATGCTTTGTTTTGCAAAACAAACACTACACACGTATTCCAAATGATTTCGTATATCAGAAACAACAAAACAATGACTTGATATAATTGTATACACCGTGAAAAGCCGCAGCTCGGTCTCAGCTTTCTGCGGATGGTTTGTTCCGAATCTGCGATATGGTTGTTAAAATTTAGTATGTTCATTATTTCTCACGATAACATTAACGACCCATTCGGGACGAATTATTAAATGAGAGCCAAGAAAGCGTTAATGTGTATCACAGCGATAAGAAATCATTACAGAATACTTCGTTGAAAACCTTTTTGATCTTGAGGTAGCCCCCTGGACAGCGGCGCCTGCATAAGAGTTCTAATCTAAGAACTTCTCACGGTTAATGCGCTTCATGATTTCAACTACATTAAACTAACCTACTTTCAGCAAATTCTTTGCACAGTTATCGCCGAACAAAACACTATTGCATAGCTTATTGTTATTGAACTCATTTGGTGTTTTCAGTGATGCCTGGTCTTTCCATAGCTCTTGAGGGTAAGCTAGAAATATGTCGAAGGAGCATCTGATTGATGGGCAGTACACCGTCATTAATGGTGACCATAAGTGTCTTGTCATCATCAAAGGGTGTGCTGAAATTTTTAACTTTAAGCCTAGGGCTCATCAACACTACTTAATATGAAATGATAAACAACCGAACCATTTACATCAACGACTTTCTTTATTCATATAGATTGTATAGTCTTGAAGTAGTGTTCGCCAGTCATCTTGACTTCAGTCATCTTGACGCCAGACAGAGAAGAGATCTAGCCGTCCAACCGACAGCGCTGGATCTAATAACAGGATAGTTTTGTTTTCAGAATACTTACATATAAATACGTCTAAACAGTTTAGATGTATAAATACCATTGAAGAGCAAATTTTACAAAATATACCGTTGCATGAGATATGAAGTACTGTTGATTTCTCATAACACCAGAACGTAAAACTAATATCTTGTTAATCCTGCTAACGCTTTAAATACTAAAAAAAAAAACACAGATAAAAAGGAAGTTGTAGGTGAAGATGAAACCAACTTGTATCATTTGCTTTCTAATCGTATTCTTTTAGTACTCAAGGCGTACATACATTGTGCATAATATTATCAACTTTAAGTTATGGCACATTCTAATATTACGCATCAATTTGTAAAATGGGTTTTCATCTATGCTGTCAGAATAATTAAATTCTGTCAACGTGTACTTCTGAATATTTTGAAAAGAGACTATGGCATAGAAAAACTTGGCTCCATTTTCTTACGACTCAGAACCAAAAATAAAGCTTTCTAGTTCCATCTTATTGAACACCGGAATATTGTAATGGAATTCAAAATTTGAAGCATCAATTGTTTTTAAGTCACATATTCGCAAGTTATGGTAGATCGTGGGGCATTGAAAGCCTTATATAGCAGCCTTCCTTAGCTACCTGACTCACTTGTTGTATTTACAATGGCATATATAACGTGGTTTTTCACACAGGCAGTATGCTCGAAACATTTATCCTAGCTACATTAGGCTAGCTATTAGCGATTCTCTTTGATGTCTTTATTTTGTTTGTCTTATAATGTCTATGAAAGTCTTTTAAGTATGTGTAAACATTCTGTTTGATAGTTTGATCATCAGAGAATAAGGTGTAGGTGTGTAAATAGGCAAACGGATCCAATAAGTAACACATTTTTCATTTTTAAGGAAGGACAATTCTCGCGAATCATGACGCAGTAGCCCAATGCGTACAACTCATTGTTTAAATGCCAATTGGTCTGCTTCTATTGTTTCATTCATTGTTTCGATAACTATTTTTTGACTTGTTGTCATTATAACGTAAGGAATGTCACGCTGATCTTTATTTCGAAATAATTTTGTGCCTTGAACCTATTTGCATGTCCACGAAAAAATAGCGGCTTATTTCAGCCGTTGTTAGCTAAACGGCAACATAGAAAATTCATGATCTACACCAAAATAATCATGAAAATAAACTAATTTATGTACTAAGTAAACAGGTAACACTCAACTGTTCATTCATATAATTTTGCTCAATTATTCCTAAGTATAAACATAAAAAACTTAGTTGACTCAGCGTCAATTCCTCAGCAATAAACTTTCTAGTTGATGTGTCTTTGCTAGCCGTCGCGGGTGACGATAGTTACACAAATCATTTACAGTAATAATGGTGTATCTGGCTTTTATGCTAGAGAAATGCTTTACACAGAGGCACATATATTTTAGCTATATCAACGTGTTAACTTTTGTCGTGTTAACTACGTGTCGTTGCGCGTAAAACAAAAGTGTATATATGTAATGTGAATGAAACGTAAAACGTAGACACGTAAAAAAAACGTAATACGTGTAAAACGAATGCGTATGTTTATGGCTTTTCTCTACTTGTATATAGTAAGTTGTAAGATAAGTAGTGTTGGTTTTATTACCCCAAAAAACACTGTATTTTATTCGAAATCTAGCAATAAATAAATTTCTTATAGATTCGCTGTTACTCTTCACGACTTTTCCTACCTCTTAACCAGTTTATTCATTCCTTCTTGCTAGAACTGTTCGTGTCTGGAGAGTTAGGGAACTCGTCCAGTCATTTACTTTGGAGTTTTCCGTAATCGTATTTTGCAGCTAACCTCTCGTTTCTCATGCTTTATATCGACATGTAGGGAGCAGAACCCTTTGTCACTTGTTACAGTTTCGTTTAGGAACCGATTAGTGCGCATATGTGCCTCTTGATGCCGGGGCAGAGGCGGTCAAAAGCCGTATTTTTTTGTGCTTTAAAAATTTTTAGTTTTATGGGGCACCCAAGCTTCTTATTTCTGAGGAAATTTTATTTACTAAAGGTGGTTAGCGGTAATCATATGACTGTAGTATTTCTTACCCCGTTCACAAATTGTTTGTCGGGCGTATTCCGTAAGGTTGTTTCAAACGGTTCTCATGAACCTAACATATACATGTAAGAACCAAAAGCGGTTAGGTAGAGGAAATATAAATTATGAGGAGACAACGACATTATTTACGTTACAATTTAGTGTGCTGGTAAACTCATTTAAAAACAAAAGAGCAAACCATGATAAGTTTACGCTTAAGCCCATTTTTCATGATAACCGATAATATCTGTAATACGTCCTGGAATAGCACAAGTCAACATGTATTCGATTTTGCGGTCATGCGGTAATGATCATGATGATTGTTTAGCTCTATATGTGGTGAAATGCGATGAGGTTTGTTGCCAAACCTGGAGGAACGATGCTTACCGTAAGACGGATGCCAGACAACGACTCAAAAGGATAAATGAAAGAGCGTTACAATGCAAGCGTAACACCAACTGACGAAATGATGCTAAAAAACTCTTGTGCTATCACCGGAACTTGGATCTTATCATTAGAGCTCAGGGCACTTTTAAATGCTGCTTATATTAACAGTCGAATTACAAAGATTCAAGCGCGAAACTTTAAACTAACTAAATCAGATTCGACGCCAGCCTGCTGTGAACGGATAGTCGTTTACAAAAAGATCTATACATTTCAGTTAAAACTGGAGATCACACCTTCAGCTTGTACTTTATTTATTTATTTATTAATAAGTGTCTCAAATAAAATTGTATCATAAGCAAGTAATCAATTCAAATTATGCCACATAGACGTTTATCTATTCGGTCTAATTTTGACTCTTGGATGGGCCGAATGGTCTTTCGGTGTTCTAATTCATACGTTAATTTTTTTAACCACATCAGGGGCATAATTTTAATACTTCTTGACAAACATGCCCATGACTGATTTTAATAGAAGCTAATTTCTAAGCTATAGCTAATTCTACTTCTATTTCGTCTCTAGTGGATCATGTAAATACAGGAAAAGTGAGCAAACGACTCTAAGACCTTGTATGTTAAAAAATAAATGGTTAGGTTATTGGCCAGGTAAACTAAACAGCCCACGAAACTGTAAAATGTATATATATATATGAAGATAATCGAAATTCAAAAGCTTGCATTCTATGATAATAAGTTAGCTTAAGTGTCCACAGAAGAAGTCTCCGTTAATTCTTGCTTGTTCCCATAGAAATTTGCGGATGCCTCCCCGGAAATTTTTTTCCCAAAATTCCCCAAAAACCTACACATCTTGTACGAATATTTTGATCATAGCACTTCCGTAAACAATTATATTCTATATCGTTATCACTAAAAGTGAATGAATTGTTTCGTTAGTATTTATACGCTAGAGAATGTGTGACATAGTCCTTGCATTTTGAATCTATAGGTTGCGGCTTATACGTGAGAACAATTTCTTCGGTATAAAATGATATAAATAGACCTAAATTAGCAATTTTTCGATACATATTCGCTCCACATCGGACTCAGCTGACTTAAGCTATGGTCGAAATGAATTAATGATAACTGTATGATGATGAATGCAGTTGTTTGAGAAATTCTTTTACCAATCATTATCTGTCAATTAGAAATTTCAATGCCGATTGCATATCATAAAATTATGGTATATAAAGATATATAATACAGATTGCATCTTGAGATTGATAGAGTTGAAAGCTAAGGTAACGTGCGCCATTTTAAAAACGAATTCTTCTGTTCGAGCAGATAGGGTATCCCTTTGATAAGCTCGATCTAACTGTCCAGTGCATAAAATCTGATGTATGAGTTGTCGAAATTCGCATACACATATATAAATATCTATCTGTGTAAAGAGCTAGATTGCTTGCCGAGACTGACAACATATACACTAAGGCTTTTATACTCTAATCGAATTCGAACTAGCGGCTGTACATATGCGTTTCTAAGATGAGGACCGTTCGTTTAAGACGCTGCTGCTACATTTCACTCATTCTAATTTTTCAACACAAAGTAAGCCTTATATTTCTCTAAACTGTGGTTGAAGTTAACCTTTTTGCGCAAGTTTGTGTCGAAAACTTTAACCGGTTCCGTAGTAAATACTGAACTACCATTTCAGGAAATATTTCAACAATAATTTCTTTTATTACGTTGAGAGTGTACCGGCTCTCTCTATTCTTCGATGGATTAATAAGTGTTCCTAATTTTACCTTCAATGGCACTGCCGTTAAGCAACGCTTCAGACGGCTGGTCTCTCTCAACACGCAAAGGAGTGATTTATGCCTAGCTTCAAATCTAGACTAGCTTGTGTACGCGCCCCTGATCCTTAATTTCACTAAGCAAATGTATCACCATTGCGCGATTACAAAGCTACCTTGGCTTAGTTGATACTAGCCGTACCATACTTGCTGGAGGGGCCAGATGAAGTAGAACAATATTTTGAAAGAATACTGACTATTTTCTAAGTGCTCAATTTTTTAATTTCTTATTCCTTTTTCGCTTCTTTTTCTTTTTCACTTCTGAAAACTGCTTTACTAAATCCATGTATCATTTTTCAGAATTGTAGTGCACTACAACTCACGTATAAGTCTGAAATTTGACAGTATTTGCTTAAGTACCCAATGCATTTGTCAGCTGTCGTTTGAACTATGGCGCCAGTTATCCTTGCCCTTGGAGCGCACATTGCTCCTGCTGATTGGCCCTCCCGAGCGGCCGTCTAGCCATGAGCAACCGGGCGAGGCTCCATAAAGTAAACAGTTTATTGTGTCGTCTGCACCAACTAGACGGGCTTTTTATCTGTGCTCGCATGTAGTTAACAAATGTGAATAAACTGAGTAAATTTGATTCGATGCAATTCCACCAGTTGTGCATTGGGACAGTTCTGGTCGTGGAGCTCACTTAGTAACATCTTCGCACGTAATACCGCTCCTATAAATACGGTATGTTGTGTTAATAGTTCAATATGTGTCGCTTTAAGCTTATAAAACCTATATAGAAAAGGGAATGGTTTGGAGGACCAAGTGGTCGTCAGTGCGATTTGGAACCGGGCATGTTGTTCCACTGAACATACATACGACACGAACTGAGTATATCAGTCTGATTAAAAACGGCGGGAGATTTGAGTTACTTGCAAAAAAACTGCTTAATTGCATTTTTAAAAGAAGGGTGATACATACTTTTTTAAAATATTGGTACACTTTACTTCTTGGCCTGTTATCGAGCTTTTTCTCACTGGATATTTTGTGTGCATATATATATATATGCAACGTTTATTAACTCAGATATTATTCATTATTCTTAAACAGAGATATTCCCAAGAACTTTTAAAGCAGTTTTACTGAATTCTAATGCTAACCTCACTTCCTTTACGATATACATTGAGGCTGAGAAATTTCTAAACTTTACTATGAAGCCTAATTCAATGTCTCTGTTTAAATAAGTTGAACAGGTGACAAGATTGGACTTGATGATCACACTGATCTGATGATGCTTTTTATATTTCTGTTTGAATTTAGCCATTGCGTTAATGTGCTTCACATACAAAATGTGCATTAAGTTATTCATCATCAAACTGTTTCTAGTTTATTTAATGTGCGAAGATAAGGGCAGGAGGTTTCTGATGTAAGAATGGTATATGTCTAACACTAAACCCACCGGCACTATTTGTTTACTCATTCCTACCGTGCTTGGTCAAAACGACCGAACCTTGAAAAGTTTAAGTAAATATAGACCTTCGATGGCATGAAGTCGATATAACGTTTAAATATCTGAACTTCTGATAAATTGCCAACAATGAAAGTGAAATGGTTTAGAGTTTAAGTAGTGGCTCTAGGGGAATGATTTGCGGCGAGCAGTGAACTATTAACCGAATTATAACCCATTTTTTCATCAACCGAGCTGATTACGCGCAATTGATAAGTTGTAAAAGCCTATACTAAAACAGACTCCATATTTAATTTTCTCATTACCGCAATGTTCCCCGAATTGCACTGGCAGAGAAAGTGCTGTATGATGCCAATACGGGTAAGTAAATAGCAAACTCTTCTACTTGATCTGTGACAAATTCTACTTTGGATCTTGTAAATGTTCATTGTTCTTATGCGTATGGCAGTTGAGGAGGGACTTCACTTTATGATAGCGCAAACTTAATCAAGACGCAAAATTCGTTCGAAACATCTTAGCTAACGAGAAACACTACAAAAGTCGTGTTATGCTGCTAGTTGTGTATCTGATGTTTTTTGTCGATGGTGAGGATATCACGGAAACTAATCACAAAGAGTATGCCGTCCATTAACATATTCTTAACTGGCCGTTGTTAACGGCTTCTTCAGCAACAGTATCGCTATAACTTGTTAGAAAATGTTTCTACACTATAGTAATTATTTGTAGCAAATATTCGTGTAAAGAAGTTGGTCTAGAAGCGTAATCTACTATAGCTCGTTTTTGGAGTTCACGTTCTGCCAAAGCTACCAGTATTTTAATTCACAATCATTACTAAATTTGTCTACGTCTGTGCGTAGTAGTAATTTATCGTTTCCTCAGTTTTCTAAATAATCTTGTAGTATTTTTGTGTGTTATTCACTGGAAGACATGCCAATTCATAACGTTTTTTGCTCACTAATATAATTATTTGCTAGGCGTCCTCAATTTGCATATCTAAATGTCGCGTTAATATCACTACTATATAGGCGACTGCTATTCCTGACCCCGTCCAGATAGGTCACTGGCAGTTAAATGCACAACGAATACATCACACTACTCATGCACAGTTTTTCCGTATTTCAAGTTATTGTTTATACAAGCCACATTGTATTAGATCAGCATTTGACACAAACGTTTTTCGTTTTCTTTCTATTAGCGTTGTACGGTTCCGTCGTACCTCTGCTTTTTAGTGAGGGCAAGATAATGTACACAGACCCCGTACATGGTCTATCCAATGGTGTGGCATTTCGCCAACAACAATGAGGGCCTGGAGACTCTTAAGCGACATACCTGAGAATAAAGCCGAACAGAAATCACCCCAGCATGTCAAGTATTTTTAAGGTAATAAAAAAATAATAGTAATAAATCATTCAATAATTAAAAAAAATTTAACGTTTATATTAATTTTACATTATTGACAAAATAGATTAAATAGTTTTTGATGGCGAGAATCTTCTGTTGTACTGTTTGGACCAACTTTTTGATTTAGGCCACTAGAAATGGCCCGAAACAGGCAAAGACCAACGCAGCTAGTCAGGACGTTACGTGCATATTTGCATGCACTACAAGCGGGAGTAAATACAACGCCTTCCATACGATAAGCCAGCAAAGCAGGCATTTATTACCATCTTTTTCCATGGTTTTTGCGCTCATGGACGAACTAAGTCATATGCAAAAAGACGATAATATTTCCAGGTAGCTGCGGGAAGATTGTCGTAGCATTCTATTTGTATCTAGAAAAGGGTTTTCTTATAAATGAAGAGAGAGACGGAGAGAGAAGGGAACCGTACCGCTGCAAAATTATTCAGTACTAAAGCTTTGCTTGCCTGCCGCGCAACTTACCTATAGTTTTTGAGCATAGCTATTGATCGTAATGATCTCAGCTATAGCGGCTTATTAGCGTTGTCTGGACTGGGAAAGCTGAGGACAAGATAAGGTTTGGTACTTCTTCTTTGTCTTGGATGGGTTTTCAAGTTTACTGGCGAGTTACCTAGTGCTAGAAAGTTCGTGCTAATTCGTAATGGCTGATTGATAGCTACGACTAGTGACTTGTGCTTTTTTGTCGTTTATGACAGTTAGTGGCTGTTGCGCCTTTTTTCTGAGAGGTATCACACATTTTAACATATAAATATCGTTATAATTATGATAGTTCTCACAACAATCATTTTTCGATTATTACTATAGTAGGCCAACTGTAGTTTTTTTTTTGTTATGAATTTGCTTATTGGACCCTGCCGTCATCATAAATTTAGCATTTTTTTTGTCGCAGTCCCAGCGGTACTTTTCTTTAAAAAGGTCGTACAGCGAGGCCTCGCCGTAAGCTCAAATAGCTTTCTTCCAGTGCTGTGAGTGAGCACCTTTGCTCAACGTCAGACGATTCCAACACAGCGGATATAAAGATGTCGTTTCACGGTAGATGCCCGTACATTCGTAATTTGTATACATTATCTCAGCGTGGAACGTTCTTAAGATCCTCTAGTGCTGATCTAAAATATTGAAAAGCGTAGGTATCAGATCATACATCGTCACATCGGCAGTTAATTTCACTGGCAGCTCTGGACGTCGTCTATCATTCATTTATAGGCTTCTAAAATGTTATAGACTCCCTCAAAAGTTGGCCGATCTTTAACAACACGAATTGCGTCACGCACTAAAGCAACAAGTTTACTATAGCTTCTAGCACCTATATGTACATCGTGGATGTACATATAGGTGCTAGAAGAACAGTCCATATGAAAAACGGAATGAAGCCATCGATTAGATCCGGAGCAGAAACCATCTGTCTGACTAATCTAGGGCGCACCCAGATCAAATGGCATTCAGGCAAAGAATATCAACATTTTGTCCCATAAGCAGCTCATTCATGTCCATCCGCATCACCAGTCAATAGTATCAGAGCAGCTGTATGGCGCCAAGACTCGTAATGTTGGTACGGCAAGGCCAGTGGTCTTGTTAATGTCCATACCATATAGATTTACCCGAATCCGCTCCAGATACCAAGGCAGAACAAACGTAGGAGCTGTTTTCAATCCATATGCCGCTTTGATTTGTTTTTATAAACATCATACACTGCAATAGCAAGGAACTTTGCTCAAGCCTACATTATAGTTGTGATTGTCCAATATCTATATGTGCTATCGTCTACAAGTAACTACTCAGTACATGCGGCTAAATGGGACTACACCAATAAAAACAAGCTTATTATATACAAACTATATCCATTTCAATACTAAAACATGTTGCCGAAACGCTCTCCTCGATGATATGTGTTTACTATTGATAAGGCGTAATATTAATCTGATTTAATATATACTTTATTATTAGTAAGGATAAGAACAAATTCTAGATTATCACTTAGCTGAGGTTATCATCACCGAATGTAAAGGACACGAGTGCGAGGCAACAGGTGTTCGTGTTGTTCTTTTTCAAGTCCTTTTCATGTTCGTGAAGAGCAACTAGCGAGAATGCAGGCGAAAGATCACTGCAGCCGGTGTACGAACGGGCGAAACTGGCCCAGCCGATGTAGCCAACTAACGGCAATACAGGCATAAATCGTAGCACTTCTCCTTGCTTTCAGGTCTTCTCGCTTTTTTCTCCGCTTTATCTCCTGTACTCTGGACCGATCTAGTTTTAATTCGTATGACGTCAATGTGACGTCGTCGTCGCCTCTGACTGATCTCGCCGGTCGATAATTAGGGTGACGATGGTCGCACAACGAGTGAGAAAAAAGGAATAACATGGGCGAAGGTTTAAACTTGTACATATATAAACAAGTTAAATAATTATGGGGTGAGTCCAATATTAAAACAAGGAGGTAAACTATGCGAAGAAAAAAATAAATGGGATTCACTTCTTCGATGAGATAATACTTATCGGAAGAGTGAACTCTCTACAACTTGATAACTATTATCATTTTATTGATTCAATTACGAAGTTACAAAGAGTAAATACACATAACCGATCTGGCCAAACAGTGCAACGTTAACTTAGCAAGACTCACAGTCTGCGAAGTACAGAAAAGGTATTATTTAGTGAATTCTGCATCGTTCGTCAACAGCGTGTTTGGCACCAACAATAAAATTGCGTCAATTCCACAACCGTAATAAAAATAGATTCGTCCCTTTTACTATTCGAGTTATCACTGCAAATAGTATGTGTTTTACTGAAAGATTTGTCCTATCTTGTTCTAGTAACCTACTATAAAAACTTATGCGTTCATAAAGACTGTGGGACATCGGATTCAGATGTATTTAGATGACCGCTTATTTTTGCATAACAACTCAAATGCTATTGTAGCATTTTACGGCGGAGACTGTAGTGAGTGCTAAGACAAGGTAGGTGAATGCATTGCACCTAAAGGACGCACCATGCGATAATTAGTCTTTGCCGTTTAGGTCTGCGCTAAGAGTCTTGAAAGCTACTGTCCCTGTCAGGTGAACCTGAGCTGTAAGATGTCGTTGCCAGTAGAGACAGTTTACCGACTGACGGCGTTCTAACCTCTCATACCTCTGTATCTCTGTTTAGCAATCTTTATGCAGCAATGGCGATGTACGACCTTGACACCATAGAAAACTTATGTTATATAACAATGCCGGCATAATGTAATAAATAAAACTGAAGGAAAATTAAGCTCAGTAAGTTAGAAATTCGAATAAATTGTAATGCTTTTGATGTGTTTTTAATACTGTGGATTACCTTACTAGCCTTGGTGAATATGGAGCTGTACGCCATCTTATATATGATTAGCAGTTACTTAGCATTTCACTATAGTCTTTTAGCCTTTAGTTTCATATCATATGCATGTATCAAAGATGTCAGTATCCATTTCGGAAGCTTTGCTCTGTCTTTTTTTTGCCTTTTTTGAGCCTTGATTCGAAAAGGACTGGCTGTTCTTCGACTTTCCAAAGTCCCTTTCAAAAATTTCGTAGGTAGGTACTATTCTTTAGTGGCTTTTTGAGATAAAAGGTGCACTTTTTGTGTGAGTTAGATAATAATATTACAAATAAGTGATTTAGGTGCTGAGAGAACGCATTACCTATGGGTCAGCTTCGCCATGACATATATGTATTTATAACGGTGTAACGAAATAGTGGCTTTTCAACAGTAGGCAAATAATCCTTTGCTACATCAACAAAGCACCCTTAACTTTTTTAATCTCTGAAAAAATTACAGTTTACCTCCGTCACTAGCGCTCAATTTTCTATTTCCTTTTTTTCGATAATTATATGTAGTTGTTTTACTAAACGCATTTTACGAGATCTAAGAGAGAGAGAGTTAAGTAATGTATAGCTGAAATTAGTATTAAAGGATCTCTGAACTTTTATTTAATGTGAAAGAACGAGAGAAAAGCTCCTCCTGTTTCAAATAATGAACTGCATTTTAGTAGTATGTTTGCAAGTATTAGCTTATGCTATAAAAGTGAGGCAATGTGCACTAAGGGAGCATGATTTAGGCTTGATTCGTAGCGCACGAGTCCCAGAAGTTATCTAGGGATACCTCTTTTATTTTAAGATGTTAGAAATTTCATTTTCTCAGATACGAGGTTGTCGGGCCAAATATTTGTTCTAAATAAGGCGGTACGGGTATTAAAAGTTTTTATAAGGGAAGGCAGTTACTAGGTGGTACGGAAAATGCGCCGGGGAACTTAGAAACTACGCACATCTTTAATCCTTCGCTCATGCATCTTGCGGGCGGCGCTGATCTCAAACTTCGCCTCAAACTGACGAGTCAAATACAACTCCTCAAAAAAGCGAACATCTTTGTAATTTTCTAACGGATAAAATTTACGCATATTTACGTGCGTAATTATCTGCAGGCTTTAGCATTTTTGAATCGTTGTATTTCCCCGGCCTGATTTGTAAGGTTGCATAGAACTGGGGCTTCCTAGTGTCTTCTTGTTTACTCACATTTTGTTTGAGGAAGAAAATATCCCTTGTTCTTATGTATAGCTAAGTACTCCTTCAAATGCGTACTCGCATCTAGGCTTCTTGACGTTTCGGCAACGGATGTAGGATTACCGGGCTCTGCAGTGCTTTTAGAGAAACAGGTTTTTTTAGAGTTGTCACTCAGTTCTTCCATGGTGAATTACCACTTTTAAACAGAGCTTCTGTCTTTCTTGCATTCTCCTGATAGTGGGTTATTTTGTAGAGAAGAAACTCAGCTATTATTACTCAGCTGACGTTGAGGCGAAAGGGCTTAGTACTGCCCTCAACCGCTGCTCCTCTCCCGGGCCTCTTGGAAGAATACAACCTTCAAGCTCAAGAAGTACACACACACACACGCCAAACTACAGCCAACCATTCACTGTCTGAAAGAAGCGTTGCGCATTCAATTGTTAGCTTGTATTCGTGCGTTATTCTCTGTTGTGGAACCAGGCTGAATAAAGCGGCCGTGTCCGACCAGCCCAATTCAGGCCATCTGGCATAGCTACAGTGAACCCTACTGAACCTAGCCACTAGGCCGGCAAAAACCTAAAGCACTCTGTGTAGTGTGTGCATACGTCGGCGAATCAAGCAGTTAGTTTCTCGCTCATTGTACTCGGTCGCTTGGTTGACCTGCAACGTGCTTTCATTCCCAGTGTTGTTGCGTGTCGCTTTACCACTAAGGGATATAACTAAGGTCTATACCGGAAAAGGATTACTAAAAAGAAAGTGCTGCTGCAACCTGATAGTTAGCCAGTGGATTAGGTGACTTCAACGTCAACGAGTCTTCTGCACGACAAGGAGCCTAATTATTGAGCAAAATGAGTGTCCTAAGTGTGAAGACAACAACGCACAAGAGAACGACGAAGGTGACCACACGAGTCTCTACGTCATCATCAGAACTATCGAGGGATGGGAGACGCAAGAGCTCTTTTATCCAGCTCGCTGAAAGGCCAGCGTGAGTGTATAGTTAGAAAAATAACAGGTTACAACTATTTCTCTGCTAATTGAATCATTCAATATAAAGCATCGCGGCACTTTTTTTTAGTTCGTCACTTAGATTGGCACCTCGTTTGCTATGGTCTGCCGATATTGCTTCCTAGATTGACCGACTGTGTCTGTCTGTCTTTTACTGACTTCAGCGTGTCATATAGTTACTTCCTTAAGACTAAGGTGGGCGTGGCGTCGGTAGGAAAACCATCATCTTAATGCTTCCAAAACGTCACATTTGTAAAAAAATCATTGCTTTCAATGGAAGCGGTTTCATTTGAAACTAGATGGATACGAATATAATTATATAACAACTCAATTCGCCCAGTTTATAATAAAACAAACATAAGGTTGCTTCGTAGTTAAACCAAATTATAAGCTATTAACGAAACAAATGATGACAAAAAAGTATGAGCCATTGCATACTTAGTTGAGATATATTATTGAAAGATTTTTGAGAAACCTTGGAATGTTATATGTTTTGCCTTTTAACTTGCGTATGTTAATATTGTACCGTGTCCGTAGTTGCCCTTGACGTTTGCTTTTACTCAGGCATGCAAGTCATTTAATTAACTAAGCTATGAAGACCGTACCTTCGCACGGCTTCTTTTGATGCCAGTTTTAACTTGGTCTGTCGAACTGATATATTGCTTTGTCAATACAACAACGAACGAAAGGACAATCCTTTTTTACGTTTTTACGTATTATACGTACGTACGTAACTATATATTAACGGTTATTAGTGTTAACTATATAAAAATGAAAATGTGGCAAAATAAGTAAATATCCGAACATTAACAAAACGATATTTATTAAAAATTGTTTTTATAGGTGTTTGCGAACTTCAAGATTTGGCCTGCGTATATGCCTTGCATTCTTTAATAGTTTTGTGACAACGATATTTGCCAGGCAAGATCTGCTTGCAGTAGCCTTTGACTCTGCAAATATTTTTTGTAGGCAATGTGAAGTGATTATTAGTTTTAGAAGGACGCAGGGTTATATGTTTATGCGTAAATAATCTTAGATATTTGTAGGTAAGTCAGATTTTATTTTTTTCGAAATTCTATTTTTATTTTCTACTACTTTTTTCATGGAGCTCAGGACAAATTTTTTTAATAAAAAGAAACAATGGTAAAGTGAAAGTAAGACAATATGCAAAATGCACTGAAGAACTTCCAATTATTACTGAAAAAGTTTTCAATCGCAGATTCTGGGAATAGTCTAAAAAATATTTTGAAATAACCATTGAAGACTTACAATCACTAAAGTTTTCAAAAGTAAAGCTTACGCTGCCTAGGAGAGCGGAACTTACTGTATAATTTGTATGTGATTATCGTACGAACTACTTTATATTGTGCATTTACTATGGTATCCCAACTGGCCAAGCATCAAACACACAATCTATAAGATACCTAATCACAATGTACAAGTTATTGAAAATGGTACTCTAATGTTAATTGCATCTTCTGTAAAAATCGAGCGTCTTGGGCTAAACAGGTGCAAAAGTAAATCGTTTCAAGTCTTCAAGTTAAAAGAAACAAAACTACTATTATATCTAGTTGGTTTTTGGATTTCTATGCTTCTATGTGTTTGCTATGAATTAGTTGCCAGAATATTTTAAAATAAACCTTAATCCTTCAGATAAGTATTAAGGGAAGTTCAAAGTGGCAAATGGCAATATTAACACATGAGAAGCACACATTTTGCAGTTATATTGTTGCCACTTGAATAAAGAAAACTTTGTATTAAATCTGTATCAAATATCCAATGTCAAAGGACAATCAAGGTCGCCATAATAAATGTGTTTATATGGAAATCATTTCTGCTGCTCAGGCGAAATACATGAGAAATGTGTTGATACGATTGTGGAGATGCAGTTATAGCATGAAAACTATGAAACAGAGAAAATAATTTTTAATAAAAGATAACTGATTCCTAACTGATGATAACATAAGACGGCACCTCACTAGGCAAAAAGGCGTGGTGTTCGTCGTGCTATCGTTATTCTTAAAGCCGTAGATATTACAAAGGTCAAAACAATATCGGATTTTCGTACAAACAGCCTATACTTTAATCATCCAAATGCTACTTGCTCCTTCACCTGTACACGTGTGCTTCCGTTTTTATTAGTTATTGAAAGCATCAGCTTTCGAACTGAATCGTAGGAGCTTCGATTCTATTCACTCTTTTTAAGTTTAGGAAGAAGAACATCGTGGTAAATGTGATAGTTGAAGCAGCAAAAGAGACAAGATAAGCAGTTTTTTTTTCAATTTCTTCACTCTGGACTTGAGTTTAATACGATACGTTAATAATTGCGCTTTGCGGGCCTGCTCCTCAAAAGTGTTCGACAATATTAGTAGCACTTGTGAATACTTGCTGATTTTACCTCTGAGATCCTGAACCTGTTGATACTTCAATTTCGGCTGTGTGCAGTAGGTAGGCAAGTTGGTCACAAGTCAACGTTTTATCGATACTTTTTGTGTCCACGAGTGGTAGGATTTTATAATGCTAAACTACTCGATTAAAGCCGTGCGCAATTACAATGAAATGCTAGTATCGGAAAAATTATTTCGTTGTATAACTTTCAAGGTCTATATCTATATCTTTGCAATTTGGAGGTCAGTGAATTTTTTAATTTCGTTTCGTAATCCGTTGCCTGTTGTTTCTTCGAGCAAAGTGACAATTGCACACTGTTTGATCTGTAAGTAAAATTACACTACGGTGTAATTTTACTTACAGATCAAATCACTATGGGCTGAATCCCTTGAATATGGCGGTTGAGATCGTCGTTGCATAATACAGATCTCAATTCCAATTGTGACCGTAGCAGTTTGATGTTGTTTGCATTGTCAT
This sequence comes from Varroa jacobsoni, assembly GCF_002532875.2. Classification (NCBI taxonomy): domain Eukaryota; kingdom Metazoa; phylum Arthropoda; class Arachnida; order Mesostigmata; family Varroidae; genus Varroa; species Varroa jacobsoni. The sequence continues at coordinate 31,324 of NW_019213057.1, read as the reverse complement.
CGAGTGCCGCATTGCTGTGATACTTTTTTTTGTCTCTTCAGAATTTACTTTGATATGGAAAATTCTGCTTTAAGTAAAGTATGCTTAGATTCGTTTTCGATTTATAGCAACGGTATAGTATTTTAGACCCATGTCCGTTAGAAGTTTCGCCTCACTGAACTTACAGTTTGGCCAGGTCCTTTCAAGTACGGTGGCTTCTTTTATAGTGTAAAATACCTTTCACACAAAAAATGCCTTTTTTTTTTACACACTATTAATTCAGTTTCAAATTGATTTAAGACAAATGACATGGTCACGTTTACTTCAAAACACGTTGCATGTTGTGTCCAAGACCTTTTAGAATAAACAAATACCATTTTCAATTTAGTTAAGGAGTACAAGTATACAGAGCGACAATTTTGCGTGTTGGATGCAGCACTTACACATGCTTCCATTGAAGCTGGGACTAAAATTATGAGAGGTGGGCTAATTTCAAGCTTAGGTCGTGAGCGCAGTTTTTAAAAAAGTACATATGATCGGCAATTCAAAAGATATTAGTTTTAGCTCAAACGTGCGTCGCTGAATAATGTCTATTTAGTTTGATCAAAGACTTCTTTAGATTCCTATATCCGTTCGTCGATTGTGATTATTTCTCTACTAAGATCCTTAGAGTTAGATTTGCAAGATTCATTTACATAAGCCAGATGGCTTGATTGATTCACCAATCGCTAGTAAATTATTTCTATGGACTGGACTTAAGGGAACGAGAATGTGGCAATAACCCATCAACCTGTGACAACATTCAATGAATTTATTGTTGCAAAATGCATGACATCAGTTCACCTAAATCAACCAGTCTTTATCTGGGTGCTGAACTGTCAGCCTTGCAAATTCGATTTCCTAGACGAACCTACTCCCAGAGTTCCAGCAGTTTAAGGTAGTTAGTTTGATCGGAGCGGCCTAATACTGTTGTTAATTGTATCTCATAACACACGATTTATAAAAAGGTCACCTTTAAAAACACGATCCAAATAAACGTGTACCTCTATTTAGTTTTACTCGTTGACGCACGAATATTAGCCTGGTAAATAAACGTCATTAAGCATTCTCTGTATAGCCATCCATGCCGCAGGGTGCAACAAGTAGGGAGTTCCCGCGCTCGGCAAAAAATAATTTTTCACACTGCAAACCTCTGTTGCGTTTGATCCTATATTATTACTTTATTAATATTATTATGGCAAACACGTAACACACAGGGTGACCTTCCATCCAGTAAAAGATATGCTTGAAGATTAAAGTTTGTGAGTGTTTTTTATGATTTAAAGCTAAAAATTATCACCGTACAGATGACTTAGTCCCTCATATAGTATTAACATGTCGGAATCTCGCTATTGAATTATCTGTATTATGAATAAATCCCTTGTTAAGAAAGAGTCATCTAACGCTATCTATCCGTAGTCTTTTTTTATTCTAGAGACTAACCTACACAAGCAACTATAACTTAAATACATTTTGTGAATATATGAACTTGTTGTTTGTTAAAAAAACATCAATTTAATGCTTTATCGATATGTTCACATCTAGTTTCTTCGAATGAGTTCGCGTAGCTTTTGTATGGGTATGTGATTGCCAGCTGAAGTTAATTTCAGATCTCAGCTCACGACTCACACGCCATTTGAATTGGGTGTTGCTTTCCAGACCTGCATTTTTCTAATGGTCGTGTACTATGACTTTCTAGCCTTTACAGCTTCTACATAATGTTTGTTAAATCTATGATCTTACTTTGCAATCATGCGATCATCTGTTTCGATACGACTATCTATTTTTAAATATAAAAATGTGTAAAGTAAAATTCCTTAGAACTGCAGTAGTTAGGGTTTGACCTGTGAATGTTTTCGAAAGACAAACTCAGTTTTGCTGAATAGATATAACTGAATGAGTTAAGATAACGTTAAATAACAGCAAAATGCTTTCCAAAAATAAACGGCTATTAACAGCACGTATAAACATACTATTGTCAAGATGTGTCAATTGTACTTAAATAATAATTAATAACAAATATAGATCATCTATACAGCCATATTAAAAGGAGATTAATTAAAAAATCAGCATTATATTGGGATTCACACATGCCTGTTAACGCAAAATATACTTCCATTTAATAAGGGCAAGAGGACGACATTGGTATCATTCAGCTATATGTTTTATGCTAACCGTTTTGCTTCTAGAGCTAGAAGTTATCACTTTTTGCAACTTTCAAGTTCGTCTAGCAGAAGCGCTCGATAATAGAACAGGCAAATAAAAGTCAACGAAGTCGCATCAGTTTCATGGGAACTGGAACGTGTTAATTGGTCATTACCATGTTGGTTATCTTTTTCAGTATCGCGATGGCTGAGGCGATGCGAAACGACATGATCCGGAAGTACAGTGAAATGGATATTGATGAGCTGCTTTCGCAACTCAATGAAAACGAACTTGAACAGCTTTCTGGAATGGTATGTAAAAAAAACTGGATGTTGCCATTATTATCACTAATAGATACGTTAGTGTTTTCTCCCTTCCCTTATTACTACTGGGAGTACTAAGTGTATATATATATATTTTTTTCTTTTAAATTTTAGCAGTACCTATAATAGGGTTAGGGAAAATTGGTTTACTGATTGTCTTCCATCATATGCCCGTGTTAAGGGAGTCTCAGCCACTCATTTACGCGCTCTCGATAATAATATTCCTTCGCTGTGCACTTGTTCCAAGTGGTCTTTTCTAAGATCGAACGCGTTATATGTATTAAATTGTTGGCAGAAAAAGATAGTTTGTTTCCAAGGATATTTGTAAGGCATATGTTAATTGTACCATTTTATCTAGCACAAATTTCATTAAAGCGATCGATATTTCTGCCATTTATCATAGATATAAATTCGTCTAAATGGCACATTTGTCGATTGGCGCAAACGCATAATTTTATTTACAGCTATGGAGTTTTGTATCCTCATTTTAGGTTGACCCTGACGACCCGTTGATTCCACCAAGCGAACGTTGTAAAAACCAGACAGACAAAGCTCCAACTGGCCCTCTGAACCGTAGGAAGCTTCTGTCATATCTAGGTAAATATATATATAAATGCATCTTAATTTCTGCTTCACTCATTAACAGTCATTATGGTTGTTATATGTGTATGCTTACAATTGTTTTTAATGAGTTTGGCGTACGTGTAGCCTATACGTCTACTTCTGTAAACTGAGATCTTCAAATTGATCCTTACTTTTCCTCTTATTCGACTAGTTTCAAAGATCGTTTTTTTTTGTTCTCTCAAAGACCGCGAGAAGGGGTCATATTGAACTTAATTTGGGTGTTCTTTTACAGACCTACTAGAGTTGTAGGTTAATCATACTAGGCTTTCTCTGATTAACAAGAGTGAACATATAAAGGTTAGGTAGGAGCTCGAAATTATAGAAATATTTCAAACAAGTTGAGGGGGAGGTGGATGGTAGCCATTTTGATTGTCGCCTCTAAGATTACGTTTCGAAATCCTTTGCAGTGATAATTTCATAGAAGTCCAACTTTCCAGCTTATCTTTATTTTTACGATCAATACAATATTCATACTAATATTAATAATTATAGCACATCCAGAGTTTACAAGTACAAACTGGCGAGGTTAATTGTATCGTAGCACTCGTTTTTGGTCATAGTGACTTTAAAACCATATTTTAACAGAAACGCTACCTAAAATGGCATTTTTGACGAGTGCTAGATTAGTGCTGTCATTTGCTAGTAGCCATCAAAAAAGCGTTGTGCTTTCCAAGTGCAAAACCAATAGTCATGACTGAAAGTGCAGATTAACCTGCAGTCGTTGCAGAGATGAACCGTATGTTACTAGAATGATGATTTTTCGCCAGTGAGGGCTAAAAGTTGGGCTAGCTTTACAAACTCGCTGTAAACTCTGGCGAGGCAGAGATACTCAAAGAGGGAGCATCTTAAACCTCTACCTCCATCTCATAGCAACCTGCGGTCTGTTTCAAGACGCCGCTCTCTCCACTACATTATTATCACAATCGACGATGTCGTTTTTTTATTTTTAGTGCTAAGCGCAAACGCTTTGAGCGCGCAACAAAGTGCGCATACTTATTCAGGCGTTAACGTTGGCTTTGCTTGAAGTTGGTTTCAAAGGCGTACTTAATTGGGATGCAATGTTTCATAGACTTACACGAGATGTACGCACACGCGAGAAGATGCAGATAAACAAGCAAGCAAGCAGACAGACGAAAAGATATCATTGCCTATATGGAGCACGTTTGGTTTATGGACCGGGACATTGGATACTAGTATATTTCGTGCAATATGTACTTGAGATGTTTGTGGAGTGCTCTAAGTTTACTATGTATGCCTGTGCATGCGAGAAACAGTTGTCTGTCGTTGTTTTTATATGAGGTAGTAGGGACAAGCCAAACTATCGATGAAGTACGAACAACCGGCTTGGGCTGTGTCCAGTTTCCCTAAGAAGATGTCCTGGTGACATGAAACGAAGTAGCTATTAGCAGGTTTTCAGGCTGATCAGTGGATCAGGTGATCTCATTGAGCAGCCATATACACCGTTTCATATATTGTCGTCGGCAGCTAAGAAACGACGCTAGTAAACGTCCTTAGTAAAACCTGAAAAGCTCTAACGTTTTGCTTAGGTTGCTAGCTAATTTTCTACAGCGTTCAGCACTTTCAATCACCAATGAACATAATCCCAATAGACAATAAAGAGTATGAACTAAACCAACTAACATCAGAACTCCGATACAGTAACGCACAAATTGCTTCAAAGTTCCATCAAAAGAGTGCTTTCTTGAACTGCGCATTTTTTTAAATTTGAGTAGTCGCAGTGTATTTCGATAGTGTCAATATCAACTCACGGCCTAAAAGCAAATACTGCTTGAAGAAACTCTATTCCTGTAGTATTGATATAGTATTGATGGGAAAACCGCAATATCGTTGGCATTAGTTGTATATCTGCCAAGAAATTTTGATTAGATGAGTGGTCTATATAGTTGAAAAATGGATCTGTTCGTTTTGCTGTCACTGGAGTAACGTTGTCAGACCCTTTTGACCTGACCTTTCATGAACGCAAACGTTCGCGCTTACCGAGGACATAGTTCATTAGTCGTCTTTGAACGCCTGAAGGTTGAACGCACTAGACCAGCTTGATACGTTAACATACATATTTACTTGGTCGGGCTTCACTCGATTGTTCCTGGCACATATTACCTAGGACGGCCGGTACGTAGCGTAGTCAACACACTCCTATCAAGTACTCAGGGTTACATCATATCGCCGTACATCTTGCGATACCTACGCCCCGGCTAATGGTTTTCGTATAATCATCACTTGTAGCCAGCTGGGCTTATCCCTAAGTCATAGGATAGGAAAATTTTACTGTTTTAATTGTATATGACCTCTCGTTTTAGGGAAATCATTTCTAGACTTGGCTATGCATTTTTTTTTGTGATTCACATTATTGCTTATTGAAAAACTCGAGACACTTGCTTGAAAAATGCAATACTGAGTTGTGTAGTCTAGGGGGATGGGTTGCGAGTTCTATCTGTTTTTGCTAGGTATACTTGGCTGTACGTGTTTTAGTGCACGCATTAATTCAATGTGTCGTTTGATCAGTTCAAAATTATAGCAATTTTGATAATGCAGAGCGGACTTCTTTTTAAGGTTATCGGGAATCTTTCCTTATCTCAGACTCGATAATTAGACATATGTTCAAAGAAATTATATTACTATAATTAAGTTAAAGTACTGTTATCAAATTTAACTTCGATCAAGTGCAAGACTTTATTGTGGATATAGCCATCTATGTACTTACAGGTCATGCACATTAAATAATGCAAAACACACTTTTTTGCAAGCCTAAAAGAAATTGGCCTTCATCTCCAATATAATAACTAAGCTTCCGTCTAGGAATATCCCATACATTTTCCAGTGAGTTTATTACAAAATGAGCTATTAATAGTTAGATAATGGTAACTAAAACGGATGCAGATGCCCGTTTTATGACAGATGCGTGGTATTGGTGTTACCATATGGCCTGGTCAAAGCAAGGACTTCAAACGATTTTGCCATGTTCTCAAACATCTATTACTACTTTTTAGGAGAGCATAACAGCTGCTGGGTAAGGAATGAAGCCCAATTGCACGCAGCTTTTATTGGTAGCTGTTCGCAGATTACTGCTAGAGCTGCGTGTGTCAGCGGGCAAGGGTGAGACCGCGATGGTACCGTACCCCAATAACATATACATGAATGTTATATTACACTGTTAAAGGCAAATCTGGCAGATTTTAAAACTGAATAAGTTATAAACTAATTGGGCTAGAATATAATTTTAATGTTATTCTCCTTTATTTTCTACACACTCAACGAGTTTTTAGACAGCCATATGTTCTCTATATATGGCTTCCCAAAGTGGCTTTTTTTAGAGCATGGAAAGCCCCATAATCTAAGTTAGTGTAATTACACGAGGATGGAGGGGGGGGGGGTGCTGAAGCTAAGATAGAATATTCTTTTGCTCAATTTAGAGATTAACTGAGGGATAATGACCAGGTCTGATACTGTCGTGAAATATTCAGATTGCGTGGCCTCGATTTTCGTATGGTCCTTCAGCCAACGGTCGCATCTCCCTTTTCATTTTTGACGGCAATTTTACAGTAACAAGTGCCTTTGATATCCATTACAATTACTACCGTCACGTTATGTCCGAAGCTACCAGTCACTGCCACCGAACTCAATTTCTCTCTAAGGCGACGCCATTCTCTCGCCTGGGGTCCTCTCCGATTGTTAACAGAGACTGAACCAGGCAACCGTACGCTCCAAGTAAAGTTCTTGTTTACTGAAGTTTTGCAAATTGCATGCCATGTGCATTGTTAACTTATCTGGAATCAGTTTAAGGGAGACCCTTTAAGTTGAAGGGAAAAAAATATTTTCCTTCTTTTCCACATTTCACGATAACGAATCGCACCCACCCATTCAAAATACCATTATATATATATATATATATATATATATACCTATAATATACAGTTAATTATCCAAGCTATATTTTATTTAATCAATATAGAAATTAAAATAGTAGAGTTATCAATAATTTCTTTAAAAATCATAATAGTATATCATTTAATGATAAATAAAAATGATTCTTTTTTTAGAGCAATACGCCAAAGAACAAGAAGACTGGCCCGAATTTAAACCCTTCGAGGCGGGAGTAAAGCGGGGAAAAGTTTGGGTAGCGCCTAAAGTAGCGGAACCGAAAGAGTCTATCGGTGAAATCTCGGTGGAGCTTGACCTAGAGGATGACGCCAAGACTGCTCTTGAATCCGCAACTCCTGCTGAACTTGTTGATCTCGCCGGTAAGCAATTTGTAATGGACAGTAACACTTGCCAATAATAGCAAATACTGCGCAAATAAATTTTCATGCTTGATTACGATGACTTAAAAATATTAAAAAAAAAAAGAAAAAAAACAACTTGTCTGAGACAAGCTATATATATTTTTATAATTTACTACAAGTCTTTGTTGAAATATATCATTCAACATTCGTATACGTACTGACCCTTAAAAACGTTTCGGCTAGTCATGCGGAACGGTTAACTTAAACTACAAGCATGATTTTATCGTTAATGGAATACAAGGCACTTGCTGGTGTGCGTCTTGTTCATTATCGATAACTAGAATACCCGTTTGTCGTGCACGTTAACACGTAAACATAAAACAATTGTGTTATAATTTAACAAGCATCGTAAAACAATTGAGAGTCGGAGACAGATGGAGTTTATATATATATATATATATATATATAGTTTATATAATATTATCATCCATGTATTTCAGTGTTGCTTTATATAAGCTAGAAAAGTACACATACTGCGACAATTCGTCGAAAAAAACATGTTAGAAATTAATCAGAATCAACTCAATAGGAATAATTAGTGCAGAGAAAAATACATTTAAATTATAGTTTGTTCCAAAAAAAAGATCTTTCGTTTCTTTTTTTTTTGTAAACAGTAATAATAGAGGGGCTGGATTACCCTACTAGCTAAATAACTTATCGCCAAGCGAAGACTTTGTTATTTAAATGTGTACACTTCGATTTGTGTATGCAGCAATTTTGGGCTTGCACAGTATGCTTTCACAGGACCAATACCATGCGTCGATCGAAAACAAGGGGCAAGCGGCGGGCGCAACCTTTGAATCCCTCGTCAAAGCTTCAATGCCCAAACCCGTACCGTTGCTACCTGAAAATGCGACAGATACATCGAAAACAGCCCAGAAGGTAACATTTTCCATTTGAAAATAGTGACCGGTAAAGATAAAAAAAAAGTGGGTTCCGTTTTCGATGTGTTGCAATGCTTTAAGATGCAAGTTTTCTATACAGGTTCTGTCAGCTGGCTTTCAGGTAATGCCCTTTAAGGAAAGTAATGAATAGTCCACAATTATTTTGATTTTATTACTGCACAGTTGTTGTCGCGAAAGAAATTATACTCAGGGGTTGGGATCTGTGTTACTTTTCAAATGAGACCCATAATCGAAATAAGTGTTTATTGCCACCATCTCGTGTTTTAGTCATAAACAATTTAGGGGTTTATGAAAGGAAAGCGTTCTCTTCCCATTGTAGGCATTTTGTATAGAGCAAGCATTATTGTTGCGTACGGATTCGGAAGTTGGTATTTTACAATAATAGGAAGCAATGTTCAAGGACATCCCATATTTGCGTTCAATGTAATGCTATTATATTGTTTGTTGCTATTATATCGATATGTTATTATATAATGTCCATTATGTAATAACATATCGGATTTGCAGTTAGATTTTGTCAGAATGATTAGCGACTGAGTGTTTAACTGGAGTTACGGTAAGATACAACCTACGCATGTGTTTTTAAGTAGGTTTACAATGACGACGATGACATCGTCGAATTAAATTGGAATAACATACGAACAGTCAAGCGCGAGGACTTCAGGGTGCTCTTCGATGGCCTCAAAAGAAATACCAATCTAAGGAGTCTCTCGTTGGCCAATGTCAACCTGACAGATTCGACAGCTGAACTTCTTGTCGAGGCTTTGAAAGAGAACAAAAGTTTGCGCATCCTTAACGTCGAGTCGAACTATATCTCCGGCAACATGCTTAAGGTTTGTAAATCTAGAACAGCACCAAAACTCTGGATGATGTCTTACTTGAGGTAAAATGCTGGTATAAAGAAGGAGTTGTCTTAGATAATGGCAAAGAATATGGCAATAATTAAACCTTTCGTGTCATTTGTAGCATATTAAGTAGCATTTTGGGAAGTTTTTATCGTATGTATACGATTAGGTAAAACTACTGGAAAAAGTTTCTCACAGCTTCGATTTTTGCATATACAGAGTTAGGAAAAGATATTTTCGAAGAATGAAGTTGCCGAAGTCAAAGGACATAATTTTTCCACCAGAACGATTAATAGAATCAGCGAAGTCCCGGCTATCCGGCTATCAGAGCTTAATGCGAAACATCTATAAGTTTTTCAATTGAAGCTATGAACCGAACTATACACCATATATGTATACTTTTCTACTCCTAAGCGGCATTTTTCCTAAATATCTTTACCCGATGTGAGTCTTTTCGCGTGTAGGATTAAAGTGTATGCAAGGCGAATTTGGCACACAAGTACAACAGAATGATGCCGAAGCGTCACGTCAGTTTATCTGTGTGCTTAACGCCTTTTTATAATGGCTGTAACATTGTTTTTCCAACATCCTTAGCGTGAGGTGGCAGCTTCCACAGAGCGTAATGCAAGGGGATGTATATTATATATTGTCGCTAAGTATCTGGGGAGATCTCAACGCACTCTGTCTTTCATCTATCGAACTCATTCGTTTACATCTGCCAGGCAGCATTTCGAACACGTAAAATATATCTAGTTATTACAACTTGGCATGCTAAGCTTCTTATACTTTCCTATGAGCGCGACTAAAGGTGATGTCACAAAACGATCGTACATTATACACCATGGTACTTTCCGGGCATTTTCCAGTTATTTACATAACTATGCTATTTAGAGATTGAACCTGTGGGCAGCGAGAAGCATGATATAGATCACAACGTTGCCTACATTTAGTAAACATCTGTAATCCGCATACGCGATGGTGAAGACCGTGTACTGTATTGTGCGTCACTATTTGCCTGTTGGACCAATCAAGTCCGTCATAGTACTCCCCTTTAGTACAACTCTGGATCGAACTTTCGACTCCATTTTACTTAGCTTTATTGGAGTGCTGGAGCCGCCGACAACTTGAAGCGATGACGGAGGTTCTCAGAGATTAGGAGCGTCGCCACCTGAGGATAGGCAAATTTGGTACGGGTTCTCTGGTGTAGTTTCAGAGCTTTTGTGGGGTGCCAGACCTCTACTCGGCTCTGATGCCTGATATCCTTTACTATGAGGTTGTCGTAGGTTAAGATAGGCTAAGTACCGAGGATGTAGCTGCCAAGGACTTTCTGCATCTTCTTGTAATACGGTGAGAGAAATGTGAGCCTTTTTATACGAGATCAGCAGCCCTAAATACGCGAATCGATTAACATATGTCAATGGTTGGTCAGGGAGATTTAGCACGTCACAACTTGTAAACTTGCTGCCTCTTTTTAAGTTCATTACTTCCGTTTTAGTCAAGTTGTTGAAACATAAAAGCGACTGCTTTCGTAAATAATAATTCGTTTGCGTAGAGGAGAACCTTCACTGTATTTTGGAGCCCACCTATCTTGTCGGGAAGATCCTTAAATAAGAGGACAAGGGCTCTAGTTATCAATCAGGAAAAATGCTCGCAGTTCCGATACCTCATCATCGATTGTAACCCTGTTTTCTTGAAGTATCGCTGCTATTAAGTTAACATGCTCGCGAAAACGCCGACGTCGATGACCAAAGCTGACTTACTCGAAGTGAGATCGAAGGTAGCTTTGAAGCCTACAAACATTACACAGTTATATTGCCTAGGGCTGCTTAAAATTCGTTCGACGTGGTTGGTGATCACTGATGAGATGGTATACGAGGAGAGCCCATCCGAGTCAAGCCACTTTTATAGATGATGCTCGACTTCTTGTAAGAGAATAGCCTTACACTCTGTCAGCATTGGACTTGTTAAAGGTATTTGCTTATAAATGTTTGTACCGGACTTGACAATAATTATACTTAATAAATCATATAGCTAGCTTACGTATGTGTAACTGCGCCTTCATGGATATCTATTTATCAGGCTGGAAAAAAAATTCTCGCGAACTTCTTTTTAACCGAATAGAAAACACCACATTTTATATTCCCGCAACATTAGTTTATATATTAGCTATACCCCGTCATTGTTCACTGTTTTCTACTATTTTTCAACCAGATGATACACGCTATCTCGTCGGAAGATAGCGAGTTTCGTTTCAACAAAATTTTCCCATTACGTTTTTAGTCCTTGGTGCATAACTCAAAATTCTCGTGTCGTAAATGATTGTCCAGTGAACGGAAATCCGTCGGCAAAAGGTCCGGAAATACGAAGAATACAACAAAACCTCCTATTTGAGGTCTAGGAGGGCAATTTTAACGATTACTGTATGTGGTTCCTTATTGTCGATTATTTGACCTCGTTTTTCGTACTTTTTCCCTTTAGCGGCTTGGTCGGTGTAACTGGACTACCAATCGCTGGTTTATGATGACGTATAGACACCACTTATTACCGATGACAATTCTGTGCAAAATCGGTCATTGTGACCGCGTAATGCTTGATACTTGGCGAGACGCGGTGTTAAGCCGTAATTCCTTGTTGAATTTGTGAGGCAACCGAGTTTCAAATTTTTATCTAACCAAGGCACTTGAAATCGTTAACGCCGGTCACGCGGCTGCGGCCCACCTTATCGACTAATTCCCCATTTGTTCGTCGGCCGCCTTCCTTTAAAGGCACCGTTAGATGGTCGTCATCAAACTCAAGCTGTTGGCGAGACCGGGACGTCCTTTTAGTCCTGGATACTGTCTTTAAACTTTGCAGAATACTATTGAGCAGCCCTTAAAGAGGTAGCGTCGTACCGTACCCAAGGCAAATGTCCCAGGTGGTTGCGGCAGCATTTTGAGTTTGACAAAATGAATAAAATAGGAGGCGTCAAAAACGCCCGCATTTTCTATCTGGAACACCTATTTTTAGGAAGTTATTTCCAATTAAAAACGCATTCACAATACAGTACCGTTGCAGCATGCTAATAGAGCAGGAAAACGCTTAGTGCGTAAATGGTGTACCAAAAATAAACAACAGTCGGAAAGGGTGGTAGTCAAAGGTTTATAGTAATGGTAAAAATCGCCAGGCTTATTGTAAATACTCTTATATATATATATATATATATATATATATATATATAGAGAGAGAGAGAGAGAGAGAGAGAGAGAGAGAGAAAGAGGGAGAAAGGGAGAGAAACCATCGTAGACAGATGATATCTATCCAGAATGGTCCCAACAATAATAAAGCGGTACGAGGGCATTTTTTTAAATTTTATTGTATCGGCGAATTAGGCTACTCTACCTATAAAATTTCATTAAACATGGACTTATGACAATTGAATCCAACTTCAGGCCGCATGATTTTTCTATTTTTCATAGTGATCTAGGGAGCTGGAGCTACAGCTTTTGAACAATCGTAAAGAGTGTTACAGAGAGCTTATTGTTTCTACTAACGTAGAGAAAATAATAATATAGATAGAACCAAGTACCCCTTATATTTGAATGATGATCTGGTTTCATTCTATCATGCCTGAATGTCGTATATAAAAAACAAATCGAACAACATTTTGCTTGCTTGCTTGCTCCGGATTTTTTACACGCGAAAGTCTACAGGCCAAGGGTGTTCCAATAAGGAATTGGTATTTCCGTTTTGAAAAAGTAGAGTTCAATTTTCTTTTGATTTTTGCTATGTAGACGTGATAAACAAATATTAGTGTAGTTAAAAGTGATTATCCTTTTCTTAATGTACTTTTCTCCCTTCCCTTCCAACTGTTCATTTTTCTGTTAATATAACACAAAATTCTCTTGCAAAGCCTATCTACCCTCACTTTTATTATAGCTAAACATAATAGTAATAGCATCTCTGAACATTTCTGGCAGAATATTATCGAAGCAGCTCTGGCTAACAACATCATTACTGAAATTCGTGCCGCGAATCAAAGGCCCTCCATTCTAGGGAACAAGGTATGGAATTCTACCTTTAACATCTTGTATTATTAGATATCAAAAGGAAAGTTCCTCAATAAATTTCATTTGTTCTATTTTGTCCGTGAAGAAGAACTACGTGGAACGTGAACTGAACGAATTAATAAGTGCAAAACTAACTGACGCTAATCGACATAAGTTTATCTACCTATTTCGCACAGTCTCTCATATCTAGAATAGCAAATTGAAAATTTAATATTTAGTTATAAACCTTACTGAGACCAATTTTCATAGATCGAAATGGAGATTGCTCGTCTTGTAGACGAGAATCGTTCGCTGCTGTCAATTGGACTTGAGTTGGCTGTCGCTGATGCACGCGTACGAGTTTCGCGCAAACTTCAAGAAAATCGGGATAGATGTACGTATTGATAATTCAGCCATTTTGCTGCAAATGTTTGAATATTTAAGATACATTAATAATAATAGTACATTGCTAAATACTGCGTTGAGGGTATGAAAAGGGTTCAAAAGACCCTTGCTTAGCTAGACAATAATTACGGTCAGCTTAACAATCGTTGTTTTATTTTTACGAGCGACGTCATTGACCTTGTGGGCAATACAAAATGGTACCCTCCAAATGGATATTTGCGGCCCATAAAATAGACAATTTGTAGCATCTCAACAAATGAACAAATATAGGTGTGATGTCGGTCTTGGTTAAAGCGTTTCGTGTATTTCAATCTCTCCAATGAGAATACATAACAGATTCTCTCACTAGCGTCTGCCGGGCTGATTTCAAATAATTCGACTGCCTTAAAAGGAGCAGGCCGCTTTGCAAAATTTCCACAATATGTGTTGAACTCAATTCGCCACTGCCTCTGTCACCCCCGCACCGTTTGCCTATACAAGGGGGTTGAGTGAGATCATAGCAGATATGATTATTAGTTGTGGGTTACCCCATCAGAATGCTTTTCGTTCTACTCCATTCCTAATTTATGATTATAGAGCATCCATTAGAAGGACATGCGCGTTGCAGCTAGAAAAATGCCGAAATATGCCCTAATATTTTAGGATCAGGTATATATGGCCGCATAGATTAGCATTGATTAAAAACGTTGTATCCACTCGATGCACGATACGCTCAATGTTCGTATTAAGAAATATGTGAAGTGTGGATAGAAAAAACGGCCTTCCCTACACGGAATGAATATTGGCCATAAGCAAAAATTACTTAAGACTGAGTCTGCACCAAATATGGAGAGATTCCAGCGACACTGATATCGAGCACCAATTTTGTATAAATCAGTTGTTCCAATTTGGAGATCCGCGTAGAACATTTTCATGTAGTCCCTCCTCTTAAAAGAAAGAATCTACAGTGAGGTTTTCATATGCAAGCCACAAATCCGTTGTCATATCGCCCTACCAAAAATATAGAATAAAAGGAAAAGCTCACAAACAAATGACTTGCTCGAAGCCCCTAGTAGTCCAGCTGCGAATGACACCAAGGATATGAACTTGTGTACGAGAAATTAGGGGCATGCATAACCTGAGGCATTCTGAACAAGCGGCAGTTGGAGATTTAACGGCAGGGAGGAATATTCCCTGAACGGGGTTAGATGGTTCTTTGTGATGGCCCAGTGATAAGGTATTCACCCACGTAAGGTAGTCTAATTTCGGACTACGGGCCAACCGTCTAAAAAATATTGAATGTCAATACTAGACTTAAAACGCGAAACACTCAAATGCTACCAATGCCAGCCGGAGTAACATATCTAGAGGACACGTAAGCGAAAAGCTAAAAGGCAATTCTAAACTAAGGTCGCCAACGAAACAAAACCTTTGAAAATCCCCATCGTGGTTGTAATATGCATATATAATGGGGTATAATTCGCAGGAAGCACACAATTCATCAATTTTCTTGAGAATCCGTCAACCTCATGTTTCTTATTAAACGTGCATGCATATATAAATAAATGCCGGAACAATTTTTCACATCTGCCGATAATTGCACAAATAAATAACAACGTTATCGTAATATTTTATTATGACATAAATTATCCACTAAAGCAAATTCTTTTTTTCAGTGAGACGCCTTCGCGTGGGTCAAGAAATTGAGTAACTAAATTAAGAGAGCCCTTATCGATGATTCCTATGGAGTTTCAAGCTGGGTCGACGACTCAAATTAAACGAGTTGAACTTCACACGATCATATAAGTCATAAGCTGCAAAGCTTCTAGTGGCATGGAGGTCGAGTCGATTTCGATAAGAATTGACATTTTTCTACTACTTATAACGCATCCAATCCAAATGCCATCACGAACGCTGTACGTAGGGTATACACAAACACTCTTATTATAAAAAGAAAAAAAAGCCTTGCCGTTTATTTGAAAGTTGTCTGTGCGTGATTTTCAGCGGCAAACAAAACTTGATCAAAAACAGTGGACGGTGATTAAGCAGACGCTAAATGACAGTTGCAAATTAGTAAACATGTCAACAACTGTATTGTGCTAAAAAGCCTCCAACAACAGGAGAATGGCACATATGTTCCAATGTTGTATGTGTACCTTACGTGGGACTGTGGACGAGGAAGTGAGCACATGGAGATGACAGAGATCTATATTATGCATATATAATTATGAGAAGAAAGTATGTCTACCTATATATATATTCCCACCATTTTATTATCATTATTACATATGAACTTACCGAGATGAAGCGGTGAGAGGTCCAAATGGTTTGCCTTTCTATATCTGAATAAATTCAAACTACTAAAGCTTACCAATAGTAAGCTGGTAGAATGGCGCCCTTGTAAACATCGACTATTGGACTTAATTATTTTCTTTTTATTATAGCGATGCAATGCGTTACAATATTATTATTATTATTAGGCGGAATAAACACGCATTTTAGTACGCAAAATCTATTTTTTTTTTTCTTTTTTATTTGCTATTTATTGGCGCCTGATGACAAGCTGTTCACTCGGACAGCGCAGTCTTCCATTTAGCAATCAAATAACTGGAATATTGATGTAACGCGGAGCAATGGAGAAAGCTAATGGAAGCGAGACAAACTAAAAGGATTAGGCGAAATCTTTTTTGTGATATAATTTACGCAATAAACGTAATGCTATATAAATGCATTGTTAAAATATTTAGATCAGTATCGTTAATATCTCTTAAGCATTTCCCTGTAGGTATGACACCTACAAACATTTATGGTTATCGAACTCTACCAGTGAACTTAAACATAGGTTTATAAAGTGTTTTTAGTGAAGTTTATAAATTTCATGCAAATACAGTAGCAGATGACTTCTGAAATTTTAGCTTCGGGAAACTACTATTTCCTTGCAAATGACATTCCATCCTATTTCTAAACAAATGAATTGCACGTAAATGGTTTTTTGGTGATTTTCACCGAATTGCGAAGTTGGCCGCCGTATATCATCTACATATAAACTCTCCGTTGTTCTAAATACCAGTGTTCAGGTAGCAACGTAAAACAAGAAACATTTAAGTATAAATATTTCATTCAATTCTACAATTCAACATCTGATATAATCCTTATTTCTGTAATAAGCAGTTTCGTGTCACATCAGGTTGACGGATAAATTACCATTGGGTTTACAGCTTAGGCCACAGTAAAAGGGCTACCGCAATAATCTAAGACAAGTTTTGCATTTCATACGTCGTTTACTAGGCGTTATTAGCTGTTGAAAACACCATTGTCATATAACTATTTGAACAGGGCCAGGATTTTTTCTATTAACATCAGATCCAGTAATGGATTAAACATCGTGGAGAAATCATCAACAATCTATTAGGGTATAAATATATAAACAAACATACAGTTCTCAGCGATCATTTTAGGAATGCCTTGTGCAGAAGGGTGCCAATATCGACCCTTTACAGATTCTAAATCAAGCTAAGTAAATTCTAATAACTGAAAAGAGGCGTCTAGAAATTTCTCGATTAATTCACCTCTCTCCCATAATATAATCTTCAAATAATAATTATTTTTTTTCTTCTTCTTTGTAGGGTGGATCTTGAAAAAATTACTTCTACCAGCCTTTATGTTGGGACGTTTC
Organism: Varroa jacobsoni; assembly: GCF_002532875.2. Lineage (NCBI taxonomy): Eukaryota > Metazoa > Arthropoda > Arachnida > Mesostigmata > Varroidae > Varroa > Varroa jacobsoni. Next base: position 14,075 of record NW_019213057.1, on the reverse strand, counting down.
GGAACATTTTCTTAATGGATATCGAAGTAGTCGTGGCAAACTCGCCCACATTATTCAGGTTTTTAAATAGAGCAAAAAATGATTTCGAACTCGTGCACAAAGGTCTGTCCGCGCATATCAAAAGCAAGGCGAAACCAACAAAGATAACTTTCGATATTAGCTTCGCCAACGGCGTTCAGAATGACAGTTTGTAACTATTGCGCTATAAAAAGAAGTATTGAGATCGTGCTTACAAAGCTCGACAACATGCGGGAGGGGAGGGGGAGGGGGAGGGGGTAGAGGTTTACTGCATGAGGCGCTGACGAGAGTTTGGAGTAAGCAAGATAAGACTCCGGGTTAGAAGAAACGTAGGTTTAGAGTTGTTGCTGACTTTAGTTTAGAATTGCGAACTCTATTTGCCCTTACAAAAGCGTGGGCCTATTTTCACCCCTCCTCTAGCCGTTTGTCGTTTATGATCAAGACATCGCAGGTTGTGCCAAGTTAAAGCAAGGCTGAACTACAACAATTAGTAACGATCGATGGAAAATTATACAGAAGCGGATACAAAACAATTCCCAAACCAATTCGACCAAAACAAACATGTTCTTAGGGTTGTCGACTAAAATTCCTTTCAGGTTTGCAAGCTATCGCAGTGTCATGTGATGGCCAACGTGAATTTGCTAAATCGAGAACAGTTTTCATTCAAAATTTCGCCGTGTAATAAGACGTGTAGCTCGTGTGTGACGGCTTCTGAAATATATTAATAGTGATTATTACTTACGGCATCGGGATGATTACGGCATATATTAATAGTGATTCTTTAATGATCTTAGAATTTTTCCAGTGAAAGTTTTATGTTGCCAAGGAATCTGAGGGGCATTTTTTTTAGGATATATTTACGACATTACATTATAATCGAGAAGAACCGAACGAATTTGATTTTTAAAGAAAGGTATCCACGAAACATTTTTTATTGAGAGTGGCTGTTTCCCACCTATTAGGAGGCCTAATATTTTGTTTAAAAGACCGTTTAAGAATTTGAATCATCGGTTTTTTGGTAATTTTCAGATTGCGAACTAACCTGTTTAATCCCTTTGTATCTAAGTTAAACCCTGCCACGTCGAAACGTACTAATATCGTGCCTTCAGAGTTCGAAAGAGGATCTTAAAAAGTTAGAGGTATTAAAGCAAGTAGCAGTTTTATTGAATAAGCCATTGTTTACGGATATGTCTGTCAAAATATCCAAACAAATATTATAGGATTGTCACATTATTTTAGAGTAAGTAAGTTTATTCGTAATTACACTAGCACTCTAACGGTATTAAAGCGCAAATCTATCAGGACTATTTCTCTCAAAGCACGATTTTAGCAATTAAACTAAATTTAAGTATATTGATAGAAGGTGGATTGACTATACAGCTGCATTTTTCACAACTAGTCTACGTCAATGATTAATTATTAACGATTGGTATAGACCATGCTTATTGATCATGAAGTTGGGGTACAAACTTGAGCAAGATTAGCATAAGCCTGCAGGCTCATCTCTCTCGGCCACCTAAGCGCAGATGAAATTTTCCAGTAATACCGAATATATTTGCACTGATATATTAAAGGCAACACTGTTCAGTCGTCCATTTCAGCTGTCGACCTCAATATTGTTAGCGACATAACGTTTCAGATGTCGATGATTCGACCATTAAATGGAAAATCGTTTGTGCTTACTGCGTAAAACGTAAACCAAATTTCGTCGTTTGTTCGGCGTTACGGAACTTCGGGCTCGATTAATTAACCGATGAGCCGTTCGAACCATCAACACAAGCTTTGATTACTAGTAGTTTAAATTGCCATAAACGGTATTCCTTTCTCGTGCAAATGCTGCCTGGAAGTACCAGGAGAACAACGCAGCGGCAACAAAGCGGTAATGACAGTTACGCATAGTTTTTTTTTTTCGAAATTTCGCTTACATTAATGCCGAAGCGACGCTGACATCGGGATCTTCGCAGTTGTCCGTGCGGAAACAAAAGAAGGAAAAGCCAGCTAGGTAAGGATTAGAGTTGACAAACTTGGTAACTACAAGCGCCATCTTGAACTCGACAATTAAAAAGGATTATGAACGAAAAATCTAGATAGGTTGGAGGCTTACGAACAGGTATGAACGGGAAAACGGCCACAACATATTTCGGAAAAAGCTAACGAAGAGAGGCGATGCAAGATTATTCATGCAGTGATTTAAGGTTTCTAAAACAGGATGTAAGTATTTTATACGGTTTGATTCAAAGACAGGCGTCTTGCATCACGAATACGAAAGATGACTTTTATGACGTATGGGACATAGATAACCATGTTTCTTAGTCAAACGTTTTTATAAACTGTCTATTTCAATATTTTTTGAGCAATATAACGTGTTTGTTAGATGCCGATGATTAGATTGTTCAATGGAAAACACTACATGCTTCTACATCGATTGAGATTTGTGATTTACGGTTTTTCCGAGAAGATTTCCGTGGGTTCGAGTGTGATAGTTTCGGAAAAGTATACGAGCTGCTTGTAATTTAGATCTTGTTTTTGCGCCGCAAATAGGCAAGGCTTTCGCTACAACTTACCGTGAGCCTACCAAATAATTTCGTCACACAATGTTTATTATTCGCGCGCATATATATATATATATATATCAGGAAATCGAAAAGTGACTCACTTTCCTAATTGAAACACACCTATTTTATTCATTTATCGTAAATGTTGCTCCTAATCCTAGCATTATTAGTCTGTCACTACATGAAGTCATCAATAAGTTTATCGTCATTAAAGTAACGGATAACATCCAACAAGTAGATGATGCTTGTTATGCTTCCGGCATCCAGATTAGTTATGAGACTCGAACTTCCATAAGTTGATGAAACTTTGCGTAGCGACAAACTGCAGCATAAACAGGAAAACTATATTATGGGTTGTGTAAATCATTTTCCCTTGCGACTTTGTGAAGAGCACATTTAGCTATTGAGAGCGATATCGTGTCTGTGTCTAAGGCTTTCAACTGAAGAAGAGTCAAGCACGTCCGTCATTATTAGACTTGGTTGACCTTTACATGGATAGATCGTACGCTGCGGGTTTCAAGGTAGTCAATATAACGTCAAGCCTTATAAGTGTGCACGAAGCGGTTTACCCAGGCACCAACCACAGTCGTACGTACATTTGTTTCTATTTGCACGCATTGCCGTATCTTGTGCCCGTGTATTTCTTAAAAGTATTGCTCTTCCTTTTTGTGTTGGGCACGCAGCGAAATGGATCAGGCACAAGAACAGAATAGCAATGTGCAAAGTCGCACGACGCTCTATCGTGTGTGCTCGATCTACATTCCTCTCCCCCACTTCCTCTATTTAGGCTAACGATCGCACACTCGCCTAGCTCCTGGTTATTCTAACAGCCATGGCTTTTTGTTCACAGACCGTTTCTCTTTTTAGCATCTCTCTCGCGCACACATTTGTTCGATCTTACGTCTTTTATTGGTGCCTTCGTCACACAAACGACAAACCGCAAAAATCGATTCAAGCATTGCGGCGTTGAGGAGGTTTGCAAGCAAAAATTGCAGCTGCTTTGCTCTGATTGGCTTCTGTTAGATAGGGGCCCAACCAATAGTTGTTCAGGAAAGCTGTTAGGGTGTCGATCCCCGTTTTCCGGGGGGTGAAAGTGGGCGGGACTCAACCTCAGGAAACGACCGGCAGACAAAGAGTGAAGGGAGGGCTAAGCAGCATCGCAGTACGAGAACCTCCCCGAAAAGCTCACGCGCTCGTGAAAAAGACAACGCGAGAGCTAGAGAGAAACGCTGAGTTCCTAGACACAGAATACACATACTGTACTGATCATTTTGGCTATATCGAGTCTACAGGCTGAGGTAATATGTGTAACACCTATAAAATACGCCATACAATGCATACGAGCGAATAAAATTCAACTGTTTTTTGAATTACCAGAGAAGAATAGCCGCACACATTTGCAAGCCCCATTGGAATGTATACACTGCAATATATTCAATAACTAAAACAAATTTCTATAGGATTACAGATATAGCACTAAAATATCCACATAATCTAAACAGATAGCAAATATGACAATGCTTTGTACTAACTGGCTGAAGAGATGTGTGGAAAGACACGCCTCCATTCGGTAGGGTGAAAAGGATACTATAGAAGATGTTGAAATAAGCGATTTGGCTGAAAAATTGTCGTGTTTCCATTATAAACCGAGTTAACTTACCCACAAGCATCGAGATTGATTTTATGTATGTACGTCTCTGTTGTTTCAAAAATGTACGAGTTCTCAGGAGTAGTTTGGGATATTTTGGAATGAAATCTATGAAGCGAAGTTTCATGTCTTATATAACGATCGTATACGAAATCGACAGCGCTTAATTGGCGTTGCAGGTAGGTTAATTAATATAAATATAATTATTTTGCTTGCGTTTATACATTTCAACGAAAAAACTTGAAATTTGTTTCTATTGTATAGGTAACATAATTAAGCCTTGGCTTTCAATAAATTCATCTTTCAAAGAGGAAGATGATTTGAATAATCTGTTAGTGTTTTGTTAGGGTAGGTAAATGTTTCCCTAACAATCAAGCAATTATACATATTTGCATAGGTATCTGTGCTCACTTGTCTTGAGATAGCAGTTGTTCAGGTCAACAGCAAGATGGGACTTTCCTTGAGCATCTGTAAGCAGGAGGGCAAACAAACAATAACTCGGAGGGCTGTAATCCGAGCTTTAGCCCGACATGGCTGATTCTCATCATCACGAAGGTTACATGGCAATTACTGTGGTCGGATGAACCGGCATTGGAGCCAGATCTACCAACCTGAATCTTTGTAACCTTTTTTTCAAGATTTCTCTGAATCAATGTGATGAACTGTTAATACATGAGCACTTTGGCCTTGGAAATCTATCGGTCACGGTTGTACCGTGAAGCTCCTAGAGCAGGCTATAACCTATTTGTGCAGTTTCGGTTACTTGTATATAGGGCTGGTGGTTTCCAGATACATCTGGTCTATGCTATATTAAATAGTTTGGAAGAAATTTCTGGAAGAATCTGTGTGGAACAAGGCCCATCTCTACAACGACCATCAGCAACGTTATATCGCTGTGCAGTTTTTTGCATGACTAGTTCTCGTAAAGTAAATAACCAGTATATAAGTAGAAGCAAAATGCCACCCATTTTATCTCTATATATGTGAAAACACATCTTCTTTATTGCTATTAAAATGTTGTCGTTAGTCGAATATTTTTAAAAAGTTTATATAGCTTTATATGTTTATAGTGATTCACAGAACCGTTCAACTTCTGGAAGTCCGGCACAACGGCGCACGGTCCATGAGAGAAAACGAACGCTTTGGTGTTTCCTGTAGTATTTTGACTTTCGATTCGCTCTTCACACGCACACCCATTTGCATATTGGTTCAATACTAAGTTACATCAAAAAATTCCGAAACGAATCTAGACAAGACATTCCATTTTAAGGTAACAATTAATGCCCGGACGAAAAGAAGCCGTGTCCTGCTATCTGCATACTTCTTGGCCTCTCGTTGCGTGTTATTTTTGTGAGCTGATTTTGTTCATTTGTATTTGTGCTTCGCACGATTTAGTTGCAAATAATATCAGTATTTATTTACGGGTAAAGGATGACGAAAATATCTATAGTGGTTAAAATATCTTTGGCTATTCCTATGCCTGTTCCTAAAGTCTTTACCTGAGTCCCTCTAGTGAAGAACGCGAACATAGGAACACAGATCAAAGCGACAAATCTGATCGGCTGACTCTGCGGAAGAACTACTTTTCTGGACGGTGATTTAGAGTTATTATTATTTCACAGCAGCTCAAGTACAAGAGATATGTCATTGGATTAGTTAAGCTCGTAAAAGCTAAAGTAGTAAAAACTTTTTGATTAAGGGGTCTAAAATATACATAACGCATTTATTTACAGATATGGAATATTTGGGCAACGTAAATGACGCCGTTTATAACCGACATGTAAACTTATTGGTTTATTTATTAAGCCATACCTCTCGCATAGTTCGTATACCATCAAAAACATCACTGAAAACAGAAAGTATCTGTTTTCATTTTTGAATTTGCTTTTTACCTGATTTATTTGTGTACATGATACGGGCTTGTAATGTAGCTGCTATACGCTTTTTTACGAACTAAATTTGTACAATTATAAATTAATAGTAAGCGTAAGTAAAACGATATTTATATGTTGTGTTTTTTCGAAATATTTCTAAATCCTAAAAAAAAAACCTAAAATAATCTAGTGAATTTAAATTTGAGCTAATAGTGGACTGAAAGCTCAAAGAATTTTTGGATTTAAAAAATCACAAAGTACGTGAAGTCTATTAAGGCCTAATTAAACGACAACATTTACAATAAACAATTTTCTTAAATGTTCGCTAGTTGTCATAGTGTGGGACAGTGTAATATGAAGGATTTGATTGCGATGCAGGAACAACTAACGAGTCTGATGCCACTCTGGTTCAAATCTCAGTGTTGATAAAAACTGTCATCAAATATTAATAATCAGAGAAAAGGGAATAAAGGATGAGTAAAAACTTAAAGATATAAAATATTATTATTTAGGTTAATAACTGCCTGTTTGGTTAGCATGAGGTCTAATGAGTCTGCTAAGAAATCTCAGGTAAGTCGTGACCCTGATAAGTAAGACCAGCTTCGGTTAGACCCCTCGTGGGAGGCTAGTCTTTGATGTCATACCTTAAAAAACATAATTTTAAGGACTTATTCAAAGTAACTAAAAATGGTAAATTAATAAAAAAGAAAATTAGTAATTCTTGTACCAAAAAATTCAGTGAATGATCAAAATTAGTTTCATGCGTTTTGATTGATTTTTCGAGCCCGTTCAATTTGATCTCCACCGTGGATCATCCACCTAGCCTAACGGAAATCACTCCTGAAACCTTTAGAAGTCGCATTAAGACTGGCAACAACGTAGACCTACGACTCCAGGAAGCTAACGGTTTGTATCTACATGGAGATTTAAATGGAGGAAAAATAGTGCACAATAGTTGACCTTTGCTCATCTTCTGAGCAATTCGTACTCCCGAAAAGCTTCTATTTCGATCTGCACGACCCACGTTCAACATATAAAAGTAAAAGCAATTCCACCTATACGCAACAGTGAAGATGTTAAAGAAGATCCTGTTCATGACGGTTATGCTGCAAAATACTGACAGGATTAGAAAGAACTTGCTGAGGATGAAAAGCCCGAGCATTTTAGCCGTCCGCATTATTAGCTAGCACCTAAAACAAGTTAGGTTTGACTTTTAAATTGAAGCATGGAATACAGATTCTGAATTTGTGAAAGAAATTATGATCTTGTAGGACCAGTTTTTAGGAACAACTCGGAATTATCTACCACGATGTCCATAACTGCATTCTGTTTAAAGTAACGTTTACATAATGTAAGTAAAATGTAGGTATAAATATTGAGTAATAGATACTAAAACGTGATATTTTCAGTTACTCGTGTTTCACCAAAAGGACGATATACATATTACGAGAATAATTGAACTTTGAATAGTGGACATACGGGGGCATGTAAGAAGTCTCCTAGCAGCTTGAGCTTCGTTCGACT